>NC_057792.1:0-300000 GCF_014905175.1 Aphidius gifuensis | reverse complement strand
AAATGTACCATAATTATCAGCAAGTATCTACAAAAAAATTATATTTAAATATAATAAAATACCTATATGGTAAATGAATAAAATAAAAATCAGAATATTACCTGATACATTTTTACAGTTACTGTTGTTGATACAGCATAATATAAAGATGAACATATACCAGCTGGTACTTTAACTTCAAATGAAAATATTTCACCAAGATATGCCAATGGTATTGGATTAAATGCAAGACCAACAACAAATACATAAATAACAACAAATACAATTGGTATCCAATTAAAATTATGTACATTAACACCATGCTCTAATAGCGTAAAAAATGTTGCAACAATTGCCAATGATAACACAGCGATTGGTGCTGCAATTAATAATAATTTACGTTTACCAATAATTTTAACAATTGATACACAAGTTGTACCGGCAATGACAATTGTACAACCAGTTATTATTATACTAAAATCAGAACCAAGACCAAAACCAGATTGTTTAAATATATTTGATTGATATGATAGAATTGGTGCTGCGCCAGTTAAACCAAGTGTACCACAAAGTATAAACATAATTCGAAATGAACGTCTATTACCAGGTATTTTCATTGCATTTATAAATGATTTTATAAAACCTTTATTATTATTATTATTATTATAATTATCATCATCTTTTTCTTGAGTTGATACAATTTTTTTAATTTCATCAAGTTCAATATCAACATTGTCCTTTCCAAGTGACCATTTTAAGCTTTTTTCAGCACTTTTATAATTTTTTTTACGTGTTAAATACACTGAACTTTCTGGCAGCCATATGAATGTCATGAAAAATAATACTGGTATGACAAGTGCCATCATTGCCATTTGAAAACGATTGACATAAAGACCAATTGTATAAATCATTAATAACCCAATATTAATTAATACAGATAACAATGTTCCCAATGGTCCACGTGTACGTTTTGTACTAACTTCACCAATGTACATTGGTAATACTGAATATGCAATACCACAACCAATACCAGCTGTTATTCTACCAGCATATAATGCATGTGAATTTTTAGCCAAACCAATGACAATCCAACTTATTATTTTTGGCAATGCTGCTGCAAGTAATGTCCATTTTCTTCCAATTTTATCCATTAAAAATATTGGTGATAGTGCACCCATGCCAACACCAACATACATTAAATTAATAACAAGTGCTTCTTCACTTGATGATAATTTAACTGGATCATTACCATCTGAAAATTTTGTCATTGTTGGAGTTGGCCATCCTTCACTCAAGCCACAATCGACAATCAATAAATTGCCTAAATATTTTAAATATGAAATTTTTTTTTTAAATAAATTTAAATTATAGATAATAGTAACAATACTTACAAACAATTCCAATAATTATTTGATGAAAAATCTCACGATTCATTTTTATTATTATTTAATTTTTAAAAATCATCTATATAAAAATAATTATAAACAAATTGTTAATTTTTATTTGTTTAAATTCACTTGTTATTATCAAGTGTTTGAATTTTTGATAAATCAACAACATGACACACAGACACACACAGAATTAAAAATCTATAATAATATAAATTAATTAATTAATCTAATAATTATTACTTTCATGAATGATTTGTGTTGTATGAAGGTATGTGTCAAAGGGTTAATGCAAACTAAATTTAAATCAAGTATATCTCTTAGTTTAGATGTTGTATGATAAACTACACATCTATCTGACACATATGGTTTATGAGATACGAATCTACTTGGCCTTGTGACGTATTAAACATGTATAAATGCATGCCCCACTGTTTAGTCAAACTATCCTTCTTCATCTAGGTCCATCAAATGCTCCAATTGATGTCTACTCACTTGGAATATTCTCCCTACACTATGTCATGTATATATATATTTGTGGTCCCTCTCTTGAAATAAAAACTACGACAGTTATCAACTAATGCGTACAATGTTAACATGACCACATCACTAAAACTACTAAAACTGTATTTTTATTTATTTGAATAATAAAATATTGCTTTCTATTTTTTTTTTTTAATAATATTTAAATGATTAATAATATGTAAAAGTATTTGTCAATTTTATTAGAAATATGATAAATAATAAAATAATATTTTTTTTATCATATTTAAATTAGATGAAATTGAGTTGAATTTTCAACTTCCCATATAACGGAAGTTATATACCGGAAGTTATATGCCGACGATTATTCAATCAAATAATGTCATATACTTCTTGCATATGATCAACTATATAGCATAGTTATATACTATTTAAAAATTTATTATTATTTTATTGTATAAAAATTTAATTAATTTAGAAAAATATTTAGAATTCTATGGAGCTTGGTCAATTGAATATAATTTTTTTTCTTTTCACCGGAAGTTTTATTATTTAAATTATTTAATCAAATAATGTCATGTGTATTTTTAAATACAATTGATTTTATTTTTTTTGAACGATTATCTGTAATTTTTGGATAAAAAAAATAATTCTCGAAACGTTGCCACGTCAATTTTTATTTTCATTAATTCAAACTGATTAAAACTAATGAAACAAATAATTGCTATGACTTTTTCTTTGAATGTTTTTTTATCAATTTTATTTTTTATAATAAAAAAATAAATTGAATATTGGAAAAAGAAGAATGCAAATTGTTTTTTTTTTTTTAATTTATTTTTTGATGTACCAAGTTGAATTTAAATAATTGAAGAATAAATTGAAAATAACTAATGGAATATTGGCATTAAAAAAGGTGTAAACGCAAATCATAAATATTTTTTTTAAATAGAAAACATAATTAGTAATTATTTAAACGTTCAAATGTGTACTAACTGGTTATTATTATAATTTTTTATTATACACAATGTAATTATTTTATTATGAAACAAAAAAATTATGAAAATTGTTTTAAACTTGTTTTGTTTTTTCTTTTTTTTTTTTAATGATGATAATAAATGTAAAATTGCTCAATAAAAAAGAAGAAAAATTTTTTCTACATAAAAATTCTCCACAATATTACTAAAACCAAGATTCACATCACTTTTTTTTTTTGTTTTTTTTTTTTTTATTAATTTACAGTTTGAAAGTATGGTACTTACTCCAACTTATATTTTCATTTTAATTTAATAGCCGATAAAATTCAACGGGGATGAAATAAAGGGAGAAAAAAAAAAGAGCTGGTGACAGATGAAAATGTATATTTATTTTTTTATTGTATGAGAAAATTAATTTTTATACAACACATGAATACACGTGTCAGTACATGAGAAGAACTAAAAAGACTAATGAACAAAATAATAAATGAAAAAAATTATAAAGATGCGATTATTGTTAAGTTGTATTTGTTAATGATAAATACCAGTTCCATTAGAATTTTATATTTCCCACTACTATTTAATAGCTTCTCCCACCCACCCACCAATAAAATTTTTTCATAATTATTGCTGTTTTCAATCAAATATCAAATGAAAAATCAAGCAATATAAAATCATCAAATTCTAGTTAAAAATTTTAATGACGTTTATATTCATATAAAAAATAATTAAAAATAAATCACAATAAACAACGTCCTGTTGTTGTTAATTTTATTTATCCTTAAATCTTTTAAAAAAAAACAAATTAATATTAAAAGACGTGAATAAATTATAGCAATAAATTATTGATCATAAATATGAATATTGAAATAAATATTTATTACAAAACGGGATCAAGTGTCGAGATAAAATAAAATAATTTTGATATTAATAAAAGTATAATAATCTTGATGATATAATTTCTAGAAAAAAAAAAAATTAAATTATGCAACACATATTCTCACAAGGCAGAAAGTATATGAATGTCATTGAACAACCTTGAACATGCCATTTTCTTTTTATATATAAAATAATCCGGTGTTTATAAAGATGCATGAAAATAAAAAAAAATAAATATCCTTGAATGAAAATTTGTAGCCGGAAAAGCCTTGGAAAATACACAGGTGTTAAACAACTCTGTGTATTTTTTTTATTTTTGTCGGATTTGTATGATAGGGCATTGTACTGGAACGAAATAATTACATAGACGAGTGCCACTGGAATGCAAGAGTAATTACGTCACAAGACAGATGATCAAAAAGACAAAAAATAACAGACATTTAATTGTTCATTGAAACTAAGAACATGTATTTAAATAAAATCTTGTGTATTCCTTTTTTTTTCGCTTTTTTTCAGTGGCACTTTGCATTTATCGAATGACTCGTAGAGGACAAAAGTACAAAGATACCAAGTTTCTCAATTAAACAAAGCAAAGAATTCTTTTTTTTTTTTTTTCATTAATTTCATTTCGTTTATTATTATTTTTTTATTATTCCCCTATGCTCATTAAGATTTGCATTATCAAATTAAGTGTCATTTTATTTATTATTTATTATAATTTTTTTTTATCAGGTCAATAACTTGCTGAATTTTAAAATAAAATTATCAATCAATATATCGGATAAGATAAAAAAGTTTATTAATATATTTTTTAATTTATTATGTCATTATATAATTAAAATGTGTATCAGTGTATTGGACTCGATAATTGGAATATTATCATCAACTTTTTTTTTTTTTATATGTATAAAAGCTGACGACAGAAAAAAATTTAATTGAATTAAAAAATTTTATGATAAAGAATTGAATAATAATATTAATAAATGGTTTGTGATAAACTAAAATATAAATTAATGAATGAAAAAAAAAAAAACAAATAAATTCAATTAAAAATATTTTTATATTATTTCGAAAATTCCATGACGATTAACTCACTTTACCTGGAGATTTATTACGTATTCCATCAGATCATCTAGATCTTCT
Organism: Aphidius gifuensis; assembly: GCF_014905175.1. NCBI lineage: Eukaryota > Metazoa > Arthropoda > Insecta > Hymenoptera > Braconidae > Aphidius > Aphidius gifuensis. The sequence goes on along the minus strand of NC_057792.1, from coordinate 295,154 downwards.
ATCAAACGAAAAAAATAAAAATAAAAAAATAAAAAAGTTGGCTACTCAAAACCCAAGAGAATATAAAAATACGACTTAGAGACTTCTCGAAAAAGACTGGTCTACAAGAACGAAAGAAGAAAAAAAAATAAATAAAAAACAAAATATATATAAAAAGTAAGATGAGTATAAGACGCTAAGAAAATCCACCAAGGTTTTTCATATATACTTTTCTTACAAGTGGCAACGAAAATAAGAGAGAGGAAAAAAAAAAAAAATGAAGCTGTAAAATGAGAAATGTATGCTGGTGAATAGGGACTCACCATCATGGGAGTCATAGAGGTAGATGATTTTTTTCCAGCCATAGTGTCGTACTGTGTCGATGATGGCACGATGGTAATCCGGGCGCATGCTTATAGCAAAGTCAAGAAAACCCGACGAAGGCGTCAGCACCTGCAATCATAAATTATATATCAAATTTTTATTTTCTTTTTTTTTTATATTTCTTTTCATATATATATTTCTTTTTCATCCAACTCTACAGAGCTTCATGAAGATAGTAAAAATAAAGGGTTTGTACATGCTCAAGATATACTTGAAGAAAATCTTGAAAGATTGCAGAAAAAAAAAAGAAAATTGTAATTCGTCCTCTGGTTTATCCTCAGTCTTAGAAGCTTCAACTATTTTATTATATCAATTTTCACTTTTTCATTATGTAAAAAGAGACTTGTATATAAAGATTCAACAAATTCAAAAGATGATACAATTTTTTATTTGAATAATATTCATTTTCATGATAAAACATAAATTAAATATGTATTTTTTATTTTATTTTTTTTTTGCTGATGATGATGGTGTATGTATGGGTTCAGTTAATGGTCGATCAATAAACCCGCATGTTTGTAAAACTATGATGCTGCGCTTTTCAATATATATATATTTTTTTTTTTAAATGTATTTTTAGATGTGTAACTAGAGATTACTCGTATCAATCATTATTTTGTTTGTTTGATTAAATTGATAAATGAATTTAATAAACAAATGTAATAACTCACTATGTATATTTATAAATTAAAAATAAAAAATATATGCTTGTCTTGTTGGTATTAAAAAGACTTGAAATGACTAAAGTTTATCCAGAGTGACAAGTGAAAAAAAAAATATATATTATATATAAATTGAAATTACATTTAAAATGAATATATAAATTACATTTAAAGTCATTCAGAATTTAAATTAAATACATATTTAAATTTTATATCCTCAAATGTAAATATAATTTATGATTATTTTTTTTGAATATATAATTTGTATTTTTGATATATAATTTTGGTAATATTTAATAAAATTTTCATTATGATTAAAACCATTCGACAGTTGGAGTATTAATTCAAAAAAAAAAAAAAATGGTAATTGATTTTATAAATAAAATAATGTAAAATTGATAATTTAATTTGTATCTGCTTACCTTTTCAGGAAACCATGGTGTCACAAAGGGCATTTGAAAGGTGTTGCTGTACGAATGAAAGGTGTCAAATGAGTCTGGACCAACAGCTCCAAGCATTGAAAATACACCTCTGCTGAATTGACTGCAAACTTTAACAATAAAAAATAAAATCAAAATATGATAAAAGGCACGTTTTAGATTAGCATGACAAAGGCTCTTCACCAAAGAAGTCCATTGCTTTTTTTTTTTTCTCTTTTTTTTTTCCCGGTCTCAATTTTTCACTCTAATAGATTTTTTTATTTTTTTTCAAATTCAAGTTTTTTTTTGCTTTTGCTTTTTGCTTTGTTTCATTATCACAGAAAAAAAAAAACTTTACAATGATGGAAATGAAAAAATGTAAAAGCTCAAAATGAAATAATATATTTATTTTATATACTAAAAACTCCCCATGAAAATTTTCTGTAGACTAAAGTAAAAAAAAAAATTTAATTTACTAAATTTATATATATTATATTCATTTTTTTTTTGTTGTGAAATTATAAATAATTATGTGGCAATTTAAAATTCATTTAATTTATCCTAATTTTAAATTCTATATGAAAATAATGAAATTTTATTTTTTTCAAGTAAAAAATGAATTTAAAATCATAGAATGATTTTGCTGAGTGGCGGAAAACGAGTACTGTGTTGAAATGGTAAAAATGTCGGCGCCAGTTCACTCAGCAATTTTAAAAACCGGAAGATATGCAATTTTTTGCATCAAAAACAAAATAAAAAAAAAAAAAAAGGCAAAAAAGACAATGAGAGTTAAGTTGTGAGAACTTATTGAAAAAAATAAAAATAAAAAGATTTTTCAATGGTGAATTGTATTTGGAAAAATTCCAAAATGATGATGGACAGTGGACGAGACAACCAGAATGACCCAATAACAAGAAAACTCTTTGAAACAATCTTCTTCATATAATACTTATCAATAAAAATAATATCTAACAATTCTTTTCTAACAAATGGCTCGTTTATTTTTCTTATATTCTTTATAACGTGTTTCTTTTTTTATTATTATTATCATGTTTTCAGTTTTATTTTAAAAACTTTTTATTTCACTGAATTGTATTCACAAAGAAGAAGAAAAAGTATAAACTTTTTTAGCTAAAAAATAATAAAAAAATAAAATATATCAAAGAGAGAACAGAAAGGATTGGTTAGAGTTAAAGTTTAGATCTGTCTATTGAAATCAAAAATTCTATTTTAGAAAATTCAATAAATAAACGAGTTGTGTGTATAAATATATATATATACATAGAAAATTGTTTGGTGTTTGAAAGACAAGCGAATAATATACATGGCTATGATAATCATGTATAAAAAGTTAATCGAAATTTTTACTGATGCTTCTGGCAAAGACAGAAAACAATCAGAGAAAAACATGTAAACTAAATAAATTTTCAATCAGTCAACTATCAAGAAAACACACCAAGTATAACATTTAAACATTCAAACATTTAACCTCAACAAAATAAAAAATAAATAAACAAAATCAAACAAAACAAACAATATAAATAAATTAAATACAAAAATTTCACACGATATGAATTTTCATAAATATTTAACATTGTTAATTATAATTAACCTTAATATTTATTTATATAAATATTTATATTATTTATCTTAGCTTTTACATTTTATCATAAATTTAATTTCAGCATTGTTGTATTCAAAATTCAAGAACACAAATACATGTTTGTTATATTTGTGTTAATATGAATTTAATTCAATTATTATTTTTCTACCAATTTATATTGCGTTGTTGTTTTTTTTTTTTATTTTTATTTATTGCGATAATAAAAACGAAATGAATAAATTTAATGGAACTTTAATTTTATTTCAAGGTATAATATTAATAAAAAAAAAATATAAATAAATAAACGAATAAGCAATTTAGTGGAAATTGGAATATGTGTTTCTTACTTTTTTATTTTTATTTCTATTTATATTCTTTCTCGAATATTTATGTATTTTACTTTTTTACCTTTTATTTTTCATTCAATTTATTTATTCTAGTTATTTTATAGTTGTTATAAAATAATAATAATAATAATAATATAACACGACATGATTAAATAGATGTAAAGTAGCTGATTTTGTAAGCAGATGGTTTTGTGATGATATCGGTTCAACATCAGCAGCAATAGCAAAACAAGTTATCGTTCATTGTCTTGTAAGCTTTTGCTAATGATCAACTTCTACCAAAGTTTCATCAAGTTAGCCATCGTCTAGCTAGTAGCTATATTACTTGAAAAACCATCCAACCTCTCATAAACACACCAATCATTTGCCAAAATTTTGGTTTAAATAATTTATATATTAATATATATGTATATAATGTAACCCAGCAATGTTTTATACTCAAAAACACACTGATTAAATTATAACCTCATGTATTTGTACAAAAACAAATAGAAAAATGCTATATTTACTGGTAAAAAAATATAAAAAAAGAAAAGAAAAAAATCACGAAGCGTTATTTTCGTTCCGGAAAGTTTTATGTCCTCTATAATTTCTAGAATGTCCTCTGGCATACACATTCACCAGCTTGAAAAAAGATACCCCCAAGCATCGTAAATCCTCTTGTTCAACTGACTCGTTGCTATACTGTGCTTGGCTTGTCTTTTTCATGACCAACAAAGTTACTATTTTTCATCAACCATTTATAACATTCAATTATCTAAACTCAATGTCTCATAATTTAACATAAAAAAAAAAAAAAAGAATATAAAATACAAAATTTATTTTAAAATAATAATATAAACATGTTAAGTTTTTTTTTAAATTTTATTTATATTTTATTTTCAATGACATGATAATAATTTATAAAAAAGAAAAAAACATAATTAAAATGTATTGTTTATAGACATACAGGTAGTTTTTTTTTTTTTTTTTTTTTTTTTTAAGCTACAGATGATGATTAATTTTTGTAGTTGCAAATTAAGATGCGTGATCGTTGATAAAAAGTACACTTGATATTTGGATCTTGAGCGATATTAGTTTGACAATCACTGAAACAATAACATCCAGCTAAATAAGAAAGACATGCACCTTGACCACAGTAGTAAGAACTTGTATCAAATTCTTGTTCACTCAATTTGACATCCAATGGAATTGAGTTGTTGAAATAATAATTATCAAATGTTCCTGATACACCACATGATTGATAATAACAATAATTATCATCACGACAGTCTTTATATTTTAAAGGATAATTTTTAACGATATCTTTTCGTTCTCTGACCCAAATTGGCCAGCAACACTTTGACAATACACAATTAAATTGTAAAAATAATGTCATTACAATTAAGCCAACAATTAATTTATTCATTGTTAATTTTTAATGTCACGACTTTTAATTTATTTTGATGTTTAAAAGTTTTATAATTTACTATTGGATTTTTTTTTTTTTAATATTTTTATTTTTATAATTTACACAAACTATAAATGTGACTGAATATTCAAGCTAAACTTTTAAACTGATCTATTGTATTGTGGTAGACAAGTATCGACTGATATTTAGTAAACAAAAAAAAATATATACTAATGTGTTTTTTATCATCATACTTTTTAAATATAGAATGTGATAGTTGCTTCTATTGATTTTTTATCTTATCGTTTTCCAAGTAAATTTTTATTTTTGAGTACAGGTGTTTGACCTCAATATATTTTTATTATTTTTTTAAAATAAATATTACAACAAGAAAATGTAAAGATATAAATTAATTATTCATCGTAAGTGCATGAAACTTTTGTTGAACGTTTATTAATAAGACAACTAATACGTGGATCTTGCGTAATATCAGTTTGACACTCAGTAAAACAATAACATCCAAAAATATAATAAACACATGGATCTTTACCACAAAAATAATTGTTTGAATTAAATTTTTGTTGACTCAGACTCACGTCCAATGGAATGGAATTGTTGAAATAATAATTATCAAATGTTCCTGATACACCACATGATTCGTAATAACAATAATCATCATGACAATCCAATGATTTTAGGGGATATTTTTCAACGATAATTTTTGGTTCTCTGACCCAAAATGGCTTGCAACATTTCGACAATATTCCACTAAATTGTAATGACAATATTACAATTAAAATAAATTTATTCATATTTATTTTTTGAATCTGTTTAACAAAAAGCTCAATTTAAATTGTTAAAAAATTTAATTAAACAAAAATATTTTCTTGATTATATAATTGCTTACGTGTTCTGACTTTTGAACAAAAATATTTTAAATAAAAGTCAAATAGACAATGATGACTGACAGATAAAAAATTATTTATAAAACGATTGACTTATTTTTATTTTTTATCTAATGACTTTTTGAGTGGGTTTTTACCATTCTTAATTTGTTATTTTTTAGCCTAAACTTTGAAGAAATGATGATATAAAAAAATAAATTAATACTATATATCCTGAGAACCAATTAAACAAGAAGGAAGTAACTAATTTCAACTACTATGGCATTTACGAAACATTTAACTATCATGCATGCTTAAATTCAAGCATGCATGCAAATTTATTATAATATAATATGACTATAGAATATAAAGTGATAGATAAAATTAATACATATATGTATTTATGTTTAAAGGTATTATTATTATTATTATTATTCAACCAAAAGTGAATTCGTGTCTTATCAGTATCAAGGATAATAATAATAACCTTGACATGTCATGTATTTAATCATTTTTTTTATTTCAAATACTTTTATAGATTATATATGAAAACTAAATAAATTTAATCATTTTTACAAGTAAAATATATTTATCAGATAATTTAATATTTAATTTATTTAATAATAATGAAAATAAAAAAAAAACAAAATAATGTTAGTCACGTTAGATAACAGTCAGTTGTCAAATTGAATTGACTTTAAGCGTTGACACACTAATTCCAAGAATTCAGTTACAGAATAGTAATGAGATAAACGACGACTCAACATATACTTGGTGCATTTTCATCTTCAAAATATATATATACCCTCGACAAAATGATAAATTAAATTAAACCATCCATCTAAAATGATCAAACATTCTATTTCAAATATAATTTTAATCCCCGAAATAAAATTATAAAAATAATAAAAAAATCAAGAGCTTTAATTTTTGAAAAATCTATCTATATATATATATTTGTATTATTTCTCATGATTTGAAGCAGGATTTTCCATCCAAGCCCAATAAAGGGATTAAATAGACGAGGGTTAATCCGATTGGAAGAACCATTCTCACACTTAACACCTACATCTATACATGTCAGCTCTTAATGTCCTTAACAATTTCATGTATTATTATAAATATATTTTTTTAAATGACATTGCTGATTTAAATAAAGTCAATCTATCATCGTCTTGTGACAAAATAATTAATATATTAATGGGATAATTAAATTTAATCATATATATATAAAATTGAAAATTAATTACTTGAATTATTATTATTATTAAACAAAATAAAATAATAAATTGTCTTTAGTATATATTTGAATTTGTATATGTGTTGGCAGGGAAAGCATTACGACAAAAGTACCAAGGATTACCATTGTCCTGTATGTTGGACATTAGAATTCATGTGGAGACATTTGTGGTTACGACTCCTAATGACCAAGTACAAAAACACTGAATACATTCACTATCTTTTTCTATGTTGATGTTGGTAGATTTAAATTTCTTGATTTTAATGTTGGTAGATATTTTGATAAACTTGTATAATATCATATGAAAAAAAAAATACTTGGAAGAAGAAAAATGACAAAACGTGTACACGTGCCAGATGAAAAAAAAAAGAAAAAAAACATTTTCACAGAAAAAAAAAAGAATAAAAAAAATGTCAAAGGCTCGCTGACCGAGGAAACATTTCCAGGGTGATGAAAACGGGATGGCATAAATGCACCGGAAATGTGGTAGATGTACGACCAGGACTTTTTTATAAAAAAATTCTTTTTTTTTTAATTTTATTTTATTCATTTTTTATTGTAATAATGATAATAATTATTTTTCTTTGTGTCTCATTATGTCAACCATTAAAAATAAATTAAATTTAAAAGGAAAAATGTTTGATCAAGCTATATATAATTGGATGAATAATATTTATTTTCCCTTGGGCTTGAAATAAAGATGGTGTTTAACTTGCTTGAATGATATGAAAATTAATAACTTGTAAATGGCTATGAAAAACCTTTAGAGTAATAAAATACCTCTCAATCATCGGTGTGTGTTTATAATTTAAAGTAATTTTATTTTTAATTTTCCACAACGATAATAATTTTAATTTTAAAAAAAAAAAATGTACAAAAAATAATAAATTAAATTATTTTATATATGAAAAGTTGAGTGATTAATTAATTAATTTATAAAATATTAAAAATGACAAATGAGTGTTTTTGTTTTATCATGAATTGTTGATATCAGTGGTTAGTGGTTTAATATATAAATTTAGATAAATTGTAAGTAGTATAGACCAAGCAATGCTCCGGCATCTCAACGAAAATTTGGGCAAGGTCCAACTGCTTGCCGAAATGTGGTTATGTAGCGCATTACTGAGATACATTGTGGAGTAGTAGTGTAAGACAAAGATGTGAATAGTCTCTCTCCTCCAAGTCTACACATTATAGTACTTAGTAGAGCTACACTAATTGTATTAATGCTCGTTGGTTTGCTTGGATCTGGATATGCCTTGGTGCCTGTTATAATACCATATAGACCAATTTTATCTCATTCTCATAACAATAGACGAATATCTATTAAACATATTAAACCGACCAATGATATTTGACCACGCATATATACATTCGTTGCTTAATTTAATTTATAACACTAAAAAAAGTAGTAATTTTATATACATATATATAAATTTATTTTGTTTATTTATTTTAAATGGAAAATCTATTTTCCAATTTCTCGAGATAAAAAGTTTTCTTTAAATTATCCAGAAAACAGTCGGAGAGGAAAATCCAATTTACATGATCATCTAAATATACTATGTATATGCCCCCCCCCCTTTTTTTTATATTTATTTTCTATTTTCCAATTTAACTGAACAACGAATATTAATTTGTTTTTAAAGAATCTTTGTTTTTTTTATCAATTCATTATTCTCATAAATTTTGACATATTTAATAAAAATGAAACAATAAATTAATCACAATGTCATACATAAAAAAAAAATAAAATAAAATAAATGATATAAACTAGAATAATAAAAAAAAAAAAAAAAATTAAAGCCATTTGAAATTGTAGAAAAGAAAAATAATAATAATAAAATTTTTGAAAAAGGAAATAGTGCAATAGAAAAAAAAAAGCATCATAACCGTTGACATCGTTGCGGAACATAATCGTCATCTATCACCTTACTCCAGTGAATATCGTATAATATCCTGGTTAAAAATGAGAAAAAGCCAAAAGATTATTGGTACAAGATAAGAAAAAAAAAAAAAAAAGATGAAAAGATTGGAAAAGAAGTTGAAAATGAGACCAGAGAAAAAATAAAAAATAAAACCAAGAAGTAGAAGAAGAGAAAGAGAGAATGTATATATATGGGTAGAACGTTGCCAGCCAGCCAGCCAGCCAGTGGTAGCATAAATCTGCTGAGGACTCCCCAGGGTATTTTCTAGCTATACTATATTACTATATATGTATTTGTGTCTCAGTCATACTTCGTATCTGCTTTCTACCTTATAAAATCCAACCACCCAATCACCCAGTCACCCATCGCAACTCCCCTCAGAATTCTATTCCCTACTATAGAAAGCAAACGCAAGATGAATCTCGAGGTTCAATTCCCACTGGTTTATCCATAACGCTCCAAGGTGCAAGACCACATAAAACCAACTGGCTTCACTCTATCTTGCATTATGACGAACAATTACACATTTATAAATATATCTATATATATATAAATATTTTTCCAATAAATACATTTATTTATTTATTATTATATTGTCATTTTGGACATGGAATAAAAATGATGAATTTAACGATATATATTCATGGATTACGAACAAAGTTATTATTGATTTTATTATGATAAGTATAAAAATGAAAAAGGATTTACTTGGTAGAAGAGAGATTTTATCTAAAAAAACCTTTCTAGTCATTTTTTTTTTCTTTTTTTTTCATATATAATATATTAAAGTCATCATTTTTCTCTGATATTCGATGAAGCACTTTGTGTTTATATATATATATTTATTCATTTTGTGCTTTTTTTTATTTCTCTTTGTGCTTTTCTTTTATGTCAAGAAAATTATTTCATTTATTTATCAAGTTTTTTTATTATTAAATTACGGTTATATGAGAAAATGAATGAAAAAATTTAAAAATTTAACAATTAAATTATTCACATTGTAAATGAATATTTTTTAATTAGGTAATAATAAGTATATAGTTACTTACTCAGTCGTGAAAGCTTGAAAGCATCTGCAGTGTTGATGACATCAACGTATGCTTGTAGATGAGTCATATTTTTTTTATTATGTATGGCAATTGCATATTTAAATGCCGATTGTACCTCGTCAGTGCCACGTTCAAATATTGCACCTGAAAAAAAAAAACAATAAAGACCATTTTTTAGTTGGAGCTTTTTTTTTGTTTAAATTTTTATTTCTAATAAAAAATTGTGGTACGTGTGGTTTCCTTTGATATAGATTATATTTAAATTTATCAAGGTAATTAATGAGCCATGCTCGACTGATAAAAAAATTCTTTGAAGTTTTAAACATCAAAATTTATCAATTATCGTTTAATGTACATTTTAAATTTTTATTATATTTTTTCAAATAATATTTTTTTTATTTTGTATCACCATATCGATTTTACACACTGATGTTTATTCGCTTCAGTCGTCATATCCGATGTCGATTTTGATACATCAAAATATCTTTCGTTAAAATCAAACACATCGCAAACATTTCTGTGTTTATTTTATTTATTTTTTCATTACAAAAATATATTTTAAATTTGCTGGAATTTTAGGGAAAAAAATTCTTGTAAAGTTTGGAATTACTGTTAAAATAACAAAAAAAAATTTTAACTATAATTTTACAAATATATTATTGAAAATTGAGTAAAAAAATAAAAAGTCCGAATATTCAAGTGAATGAGTACAATATGAAGCACAAAGACAAGTTCATTTGATACGGATCCAAGAACATAAAACAATGTAAAAGAGAATGAAACAAAGTGTACTGAAGGCTCATTTAAACATCACCCTCGGCCTCTTTGTTTCGTCCTATACAATCCTTCTACTGATTATAATAACTTGCTGCACATTTCAAAGAAAATTATTTTACATTTCATTCAAAATAAAAATAAAAAAAAAAAAATAAATAAATGTTTAGTAATTTATATTCAACAATAGAATTTAAATAATAATTTAATAAATTTTATTATTATTCAACAGCTATAAAACCATTGAGATGACGTAGTGGCAGTGAAAATGAACAAAAATACAAAGAAAGCAAAAAAATAAAAAAACATGAAAAATTCACGTGGTAAAAATAAAAGAGAGGAGAGAAATGAAAAATTTTAATCGAATTTTGAATTCAAGTGCAAAAAAAAATGAGGAAATCGAGGTAAACGGGAGGGAATTCAGGTTGAATCTGGTATATAAAACGAATGAACGAATGAACGAATGAACGAGTGAACGAGTGAACGAAGGAAGGAAGGAAGGAAACACGGTAAAAGGGAAAAGGGGAATACTATCCAGCACCAATCAATAGACACGCGACGGCGCGCCACCTGTCAACCAAACTAGTCAGATAAATATACAGACATTTGGTCCTATATAAATTTTTTAATTACACTTGCAACAACTTGAAACATCAATCAAAACAGCGAAATTGCTATACAATTATTTGGATTAAATTTAAAAAACATAAATTTATATCAAATTGAATATAATGCGACAACAATAAAAATATAAAATAACAATTTAATGTATTTTTAAGATACTTAAAAATGAAAGAATGCAAGACATTGATTATCCACTTTCTTATTGTCCATTATCTAAAATCAATTGGTTTTTCATTCTTTTCCTGGCAATTGAGAAAATTTAAAGGCAATCAATCTTGATAATAATAAACTCATGGAATTTATTTTAAAATAAAATAACAAATTGAGATTGAAGATAAAACTAGATAAGCATTGGGTCAGATGAAAGTTAACTACCTACTTGATTGATGAAGCAATCAATCAATGATTTTTTTTTTAAATGAAAATATTGTCTAAATTTATGCTTTAAAAATAATTTTAATAATTTAATAGTCTTCTCACAGTTATATAAATAAATTATAATTTTAAAAATAAATTGTCCAACTGTGTGTGATGTTGAAAAGAAAAAAAAAATTTCAAATTTTATAATTTCCTGAATGACACCGGAAATTAAAGGAAATTAGAATTTTGACAGAATCGACAAGTCACAAAATGAAGTATTTAAATTATTACTCTTTCAAATATATATTCATTTTTTTATTTTTTTAAATTTTAATAAAAGTAAAATTTAAAAATTAGTTTATGTCTGACCAAATACGTGGTATAACTACTGAATCGTCTACTCGACCAGTTTGTTGAAATATACACTACTAAAAATATACATAAAAATAAAATATAAACCACAACAATCGCGTGTTGATAATAAAGAGAAAAAGAAAGCACCAAGTGAAAATAATAATAATAATAAAAAAGAAAAAAAATGACTATTGTTGGTTTGGTATTGTCATGTGGTAACAATGAAAAAAAGACAAGTTGGTTATGCAATATAAAAAAGGAAAAATATGTTAAAAAAAATATATAAGCTACATTGTTGTGAGTTTTTAAAAAAGTATAAAACATATTTAAAGACCATAAGGTAGTGAAGAAAAGATGATAAATATTTATGATCAAGAAAATGAAAGAAAAAAAAAAAGCTCTTGTATTTTTTTTTTCTTTTTTTTCTTTCAACATAAAAATATATTCTACAAACATGTATAATAATAAAAATAAGAGTTTGATGCATCGTATATAAGTACATTTATATATTTTGTCAAAAGCCCGTCAAATATGTCACCATTGATATTTATATTTTAAAAGTAGCGTTATTTGAAAAATTTATGGAATTGAAAAAATAGAAAAAAAGAAAAGGTATCTATCTGCACTATTGAAGATGAAAAATAAAAAATAATGATTCGTAAAATTTTATTAGATTGTAAAAAAGATTTTCAAAGAATTGCCAAGGTAAATCTAGATGAAAAAAAAAAATAAATAAAATAAAAGTGAACATGGAGTTTAAAAATAAATTAAAAAAAAAAAAAAAATTCTACGAGATAAAATAACGTTATATATATATATAGAGGGTGTTGATATTGAAGTAAAATTAAAGAAGACTTTTAATTACATTGAATCACGTTGGATTTTCAATGTACTGTTACTTGGCAGACTGCTGGAATTAATCAGCATGATATTAGTGTGATGAAGCCAAAAAGTAAAAGGCAAATGAAGCGAAGTAAATATATGCTTTTCTATTTTTTATTATTTTTTCATCAACTTTTTATTTATAATAATATTTTGTTGCAATTTGTTTTAACCACAAACATAACAAAGTCAAATATATAGCTTCAATTTTAATTAACTAATGGGAATAAAAATCAAGTAAAAAAATCAATAAAAATTATTTATATTTACAAGTACATACATGAAGATGAAAAATAAATTTGTAAACATGAAATGTATAACGGTTAAAAGTTGCAAACAGTCGTTCAGAAATATCGTCGTCGATAAACTCACGTTGCTTTTCAAGTGATAAACTATCCTGGCAAGAATATCGAGGTTTAGGATATAAACACCACGATATCGTCACTGGAATCATTTCAAAGCCTTATGGACATTTGTCCTCTTGGCTTTTTCATTTTTACTTTTTTTTTTTTATCAACTTTTTTCTTCTCTACTTGAGAATTTTACAAACTATATTAGATTTAACAGACAAAGTTTTAACAGTAAAACTGTAAAATCCATGTTTATCTTTGGGAAATTCTTAGCACACAAGAGACTGAAAATTCAAATACCATTTGGTGTTCAACCCTGATGATTGCACTGACAAATATCTAAAGTTTTTTGTCACTCATTTTCAACGAATATATATATAACATTCTACCTCAACAATTGTAACTTATTCTTTGTGTCACTAACGCATCTTTTTTTTTTTCCATTATATTCTTTTGCATATTGTAGAAAAAAAAAAAAAAAAAAAAATGTATGAGATATATATACTTTGAAGAAAAAAGCACTTTATATTAAAACTTGCATTAACTTATATTTAAAAAGTGTTGACTAACTTTGAATCGATATTTTAAAAAACTTTTATTTTAAAATAATGTTTAAATTGAATGAAATTACATTGAAATATATATATTGTATAAAATTTTAATAAAAACCTGCAGCTTTTAGCTATCGTCAAAAAAAAAAAAAAAAATTATATATATAAATTATTTGACTTTTAATTAATTATTTTGACTTGGTGAATTAATAAATTAATGAAAAATAGTCATAAGATTTTCTTCTATAATAAATGTATAAATTATTTTGTCAGACAAGTGGGAATATATATAAAATTTACGATGATTTTGATAAAACTCTAGCGAGTTTATGGATATAAAAGTGTATATAAAAAGAAAAATGAAAAGAGAAATTTTTTTTTTTTTTACAGAGCTTAAAGTATAATCTGAGAGCATAGATGTAAAGAAGAAACATAGCACATGCCAAAGTGGGAGGATACTAATAAACGTAAGAGAAAAGCTGGCTTAAAAGCTCTTTGTATAATGGTAGACGTCTCGTGTAGATGCTATGCCAAGGTGGCGCTAGTGGGCATTATTGAAAATGCAAGCTTGATGGGTGTTTATACATCTATGAAGAACAATATGTGATCCTTCAAGTCTAACATTTATTTACGATAGATAAGAAACAAAAAAAAAATTTAAAGTTTAACTAATTAATTACAACCAATCTCAATTTACAAGATAAAATTTATATATATAATATATATTTATTTTACGATTGTACACGTGACATATTGTAGAGCAGGAAGAAAAAGAGATTTTATCCAGAGCTTTTTTTATTTGTGAAATGACTATCTATGATTTAAATAAAATAACTTGCATATGTCAATGTCCTTTGATGTATTGATTGCTATTGACTTTGACTTTAATTTTATTTGGCATAAAAATATTACAGATAAATAAAAAAAATTAACTTGGAGAAAGAAAAAAAAAACGAAAATAATTAAAAAGATAAAAGAAGTTATTGACTGCATTGGCCAATAGCCCACGTGCTGCAAGCTAATTGCGTCATCCTATTCAACAGTACTTAGTGAAGTCAAGTGTAATTAATACTTTGACAGAGCCAAGCAGAGAAAGAAAAGGTATTGCAAACAATTGACAATATGCTTCAAAATTCAAGGAAAAATCATTGTTAAAACTTTTCAAACTTTTTTTTCTATTTTTAAAATAATAAAAAAAATAAAAAATTCTATTATTATAAATTTTGAATGAATATCAGTATTATATAAGTTTGACAAAAGCAAAAATTTTAGTATATAAATATTTTAAAATAAGCCAATATATATATTTTATCAAGTTTGATTTTTGAATTATCAAAAGTTCATAACCACCAGGAGTATTAAAATTTTATAAATACATGATAAAATTAAAATTGAATAATTAATAAAAAATTTAGCGTGGTTTGTTTAATTAATTTAATAATGAATATTTTATAATTATTGACTTTATATGAATGAAAATTTTTAAAACTGTCACGACTAACATTATGAATAATAATTATTTAGTTGAACATTTAAATGTAAACCTCAATAATTTACAAAATTTATGGTCAGTTAACAAGCACTGAATTTTGTGACAATGAAGTTGAACCGATTACACAGCTATTATTCACAGCCACCAAACCTTACCAATTTTATCAAAAGTTATATAATTCAAAGAGAGAGAGAGAGAGGGAAAGGTGGACAATAACGAGTTAAGGTTACGATAGTTGAAGGATATGAGCTTTAAAATTTATCAATGGCTTCAGGTCATTTTATAAACTCTGTGTTAAACCCACACATATATATATATTTTAATATTTTTCAGTAGTATATGGATAACCCCTTGATAACAAATTATCTTTAGCCGGATGAGTGGCCGATGAAATAAGAAAAATTAAATAAATATCAGAAAAGAAAAAAAAAAGAAGTTTGATATATATATATTATAAACCCTTAACTTGATAAATAATTATTCTGCAGAACTACAAGAGACAATTTTATATATTATATAATTGACTGGACAGAATTAAATAAAAACCTCTTGAACAAAAAAAGCTTTGAAAAATAAAATAAAACTCTAAATTTCTATTTATTTTATATGTCAAAAGAATTAATGAATTATGGCAGACGTCCATCATCAAACAACCAATGTTTCTGACACTCGTTTTTTTTATTTTTTTATATTTTTACCCTTCACAGTTTTTCTGCCAAAGACATTCGAACCCTATTATTTTTATGCTTTTTTATTCTGTTACTTTTCTGTTATTTTTTGGTAAAAAGTTTTACACACATGGGTTATTATTTACCAAATATTTATTATTGTTATTGTTATTTTTATTGCATTTATATCATTGTATGGGGGTGCAATCAAAAGGGGGCTAAATTACAGATAAAGTTTAAACAATATCAAATTTATCGGTGGAAAAAAAAAAAAAGCGGATGTAGAAACACGTTGAGTTATACGATTTGGGGTTAAAAGAAAGATATACCCGAGGGATTTTAAGTATAGTGAGAGAGAGCTAAAGAGAGCCAAAAATAAAATGAAAAAAATGTAGGATAAAGTTGGAAAGTCGACGACATTCCAGAGGCTTGAGTTATATGACTCGAACCGATGTCAGCGACTCTCTGGCCGAAAAAAAAAATAAAATATTTGAAAGGTAAAAAATTGTGTGCAGCCAAATGACAAACACATATTATTTATTGATTAATAAAATAACTATTGAAATTTATTTTGCTTTAATTAAAAATTTATTAATGTTAAAATAATAAATTTTAATTTGATAAATGAAATATAGAAAAAAAAATTATTATAGTCAAATAAATCTGAATGGAGATGCTTGGGGCAGCTTGGGACAGTTGTAAATTAATTTTAAAAACAAGAATGAAGGTTGGCTGAATGAGTTTTAGTCCAGAGGAATATTGTTGGCATATGTACATATCATACATATGTAAATGTACACACGATGTACATTGCACTGTGTATGTACAGGAGATATTTATTTATATATACACTGAATGCAGCAGCAGCAGCAGCAGCAAGCTTTTCGCAAAGATATTTTTTTTTTCATTCGTCGCATCATTGTTGTGTTGCTGCATTCTGCTTTTTCTTTTACCATTCTTCTCATGAATATTTTTATTTATTTATTTATTTGATATTTTTATTATTATTTATCAAATTTACATTTATATTTCATTTTTTATCTAAATAAATAGACAACAATTTCATGTAAAGTTTTTTGTTTTATAAATAACTAATAAGAAAAAAAAAAAAGATGATTTAAAAATAAAAAGAAAATTATTTTTTAAGAAATTTTCTTTTAAAAGAATTTTCAAAATATAAAAAAAAATTAAAATGGAAAAGAAAAAAAAATATATATAACGTAAAAGCATATTCCTGTCGTCGTCTACTTTTTTTTTTTTTTGCCCATCTTCAGTACATTTACCTGACTGGTCTGGGCAACCAAGAAACTTTTTCTCAATTTTTTTTTTTTATTATATTTGTTGAGAAAGTTTTTTTTTTTTTTTCTGCACCCTCAAATGCTATATACACAAGAGCATTATCGAGAGTCATTAGTGAACAACAATAACGATAAAAAATGTCATTACGCGCGTCACTAGTTGCAACAATCAAAAATATAACTCTTGATACTCAACAAAAATATCAAAATACAAAAAATCATATAAAAAATTATTCTTTATTATTATTGCTCGAACAAAAAAATAATAAAAAATAATAAAAAATAATTTTACGTGTAGACTTTTATTTTATATAAAAAAATATAAAAAAATATAAATTGTTGTTGACAGTTGTTGATTTTGAAGGGGGTCAATTAAATTTTATTTTTTATCATATTGTTAACAACAACGACAACAACAACGAAAGCTGAATATTTTTTTGATTTTAATTTTATTTCACTCATGTAATTTTTATATCGGGAAAGTTTAATTTACTTTTTTGTTATACCTTGGATTATATTTAAAAAACTTTACCGATTGTCTCGGCAATTTTACAAGGCTCGTACGTGCATCTTAATACAGTATATAAACCTCATTTTCGTGTGCTTCTCACGATTTAAATGGCAACACGGGATTGCAGTTGGAATTCACAAGAGACTCATTGAGACTCTCGAAAATTTACCAGGACACAGGGGAATGTTATATATATATTTTAGAAATTTACCAAGACATTTTCATAAATTAAAGACAATGTGGGAATATTTAATCGACTTGATTATATTTTTTTTTTATTTTTTCCTATATACAATTATTATAAATTGTCAAATTTATTTTTTGCTGCAAATTTATTTTATCTGATTCAAGATTAAATATGTAATTTTACAAGATGCAAATTTAATTTTTTTATATATATGAAAATAGTAAGATACAATTTTGACTCCAATTTAAAACCACCAAGTGTAAAATTAAAAAGCAAAACACTGCAATTCATAAACGTGCAGTTTTTATTTTTTTATTTTTTTTTCTTGACACTTTATACAACAACAACGACTATACATATTATATCATTAAATTTTTCTCAAAATTCTAAAACACTCGAGGCTATGTATTTTAGATTTGAAAAACTTACAAAAATATATTTTTCATTATGTTTTTTTTTTTTTTGAAAAAAAAAAAAAAAATTAATTTCGTACGATTTCACCTTGGCAATTTTTCGAGCTTCATTTTAACACTTTTATTATTGTTATAATAAAAAAAATACAAAAAAAAAATGTGCCTGAGATTAAGCCAACTGAAAAACTAGAAAAAAAAAAAATACTTACGTTTTTTTTTAGTTATTACGAAGAATGTTGTGATAATGAAGGGTGAATAAAAAAAAATAAAAAAGAAAGATGATTAATAATACTAGAAAAAGATAAAAAATTGATGATGAATGCAAGTAACAAAAATGATCATTAAAAGATGAAAAATATATGATTATTATTTTTTTAAAAAACAAGGAAAATTGTAAAATTGCTTAAACTTGTTGTTTTGTGATTAAATTTATAAACGGGTCGAGTATAATGGGTAGTAAGGCACCGCAAGACCAATTTTATACTGTTGTTACATACTGAACCACTCGAATTGGTGTTGTATATACTATATAGTATTGTTTAGTATACATCTGCAATGCGACTTGCTATTATATCTTGTTGTAAATAAGTTTCATGTGGTCATTGTTAACAAAGTCACTGTACTACTCTACAAGTATCTGCTCATTTTTTTATAAAATAAATATAAATTTAAACTAACTCTTTTGTGTCTCATTAACAACCGAAGAAGAAGAAGAAAAAATACTCTTCAAAGAGAATATAAAAGAAAAAAAATGTAAAGTTTAATAAATAATTTTGTTTTATAATTTTTAATGATGAAAAACAATGATGATAAGGTTGTTTTAAAAAAGCTCGTTGTGAAATTGATGATAAAATATATAAATATATATATATATGCGGATGTAATTTAATTCAGTGTTTTGAAAGATTGAAGAAAATATGGGACCACCTGGTACAAGACCATGTATTCACCAACAACAAAAAACTACTTTAATAAATGTAATATTCTAGGGTAAACTGTTTGTTGCCAGCGACACCTCAACTGAATATTACAATAACAAGCTTTACCACCTGTTTTCACACAAAAATAAAAAAATACTTTTCTTTTTCGCAATAAACTTATCAGCTTATCACTTTATTTTTATTTACATAATATAAATTTCCAACAAATGCAATAATTAAATTTTCATAAAAAGTTATATATTAATTAAATATGGAAAAAATTTAATTAATAATTTTTTTTGTTTTTTATTATATTTAAAATTAATTAATTAAATATAAAAGTTAATAATTAAAAGTAAATGTCAAGAATATTAATATAATGAAATTACATGACAAATGTAAATAAAATTAAAAATTTTAATCAAAAAGTTTTTATATAAAAAAAAAGAAAAATATATATTGAATAAATCAATTTAAAAAGCTTTACATTATTATCAAAGAATAATAATATATTTACTGAAAATATTATTTTAAAAAAAAGAGGACAACAAGCAATTCTTTTTGTTGTATTGAAAAATAAAAATAAAAAAAAATATTTCTTTGTGTATACAGTATAAAATAAAGTAAAGGTCAAGAAGAGTCTGAGTGCTCTTTGAAACGTGGTTAAAGGTGAAAAGAAAATATAAGAAAGAAATAAAGAAATAATAAAATAAAAAACTCTGTTAGTGGTTGTACACATATAAGGTTTATATATATATTATGTTTTTTTTTCTACAAGTAATCTAATGTCCTTTCAATATACCAAAAGACACTCGGTATCGTATCCATGTCGTTGAAACAGTTTCGTATTTTGTTACGCTTCATAGATCTAATGTGCAGTCAAGTTGAACGGCTAATTCGGTACGTGCAACGACTTGGAATTCCGTTTGAAAACGTAGAAATAGCATCAGAATATAATATGGGTGAGTTGAAGCTAAATCCAAAACAACCGACAACCATCAACGACGATCCAATGACGACAAGTCCCATGAGGAGGAGAAGAAGAAGAACAACAGAAACATAAGGGACCAAAGCCATATGAATTGTTGTATAGAAATAAAACAAAGACAACAATGACAACGACAACGACTATGTCAACGAAATGATTTATTTATTGTGCTTGACTTCCCATGGCTTGTTTTGCATGCATATATAAATTCCATGTCAATAAATATCGTTGTAATATAGTGCTAATATCTTCCTAATCAGTATTTCAAAATAATTCAATTAATGGATATACGGCTTTGTCGAAATTTTACACACAGATTATCAGCTAATTACAAATAATATATTTACTATTTGAATAAATATATTTTAATTAGGCAAAAATAAGACAAAATAGAGCAACATTTTTTTTAGAAAAAAATAAGCTCAAGAAGAAATTGAAAAGTCAAATGTATATTTACAAACTCTCCAATGGCATTTGTGTCGAACTTGATGCAAAACTTTGAAACGTACAGGAGGTAGACTAATCTCATCGACTTATGCAAAAGTTTTAAAGCCAAGATTATATATACAAGAAGAAACTAGAGCAACGATTAGCTAAGATGGTTATAAGTGGATATTCATTGACAATATTGTTGAGCACAATTTGGTCAAAACACTTAATCAATTTTACAAATCATCAGCTCTTCACTGCACTATATTGCCATTGATTGATTTGTTTGTTAAGATTGAATTTTATTATTTATTTATTTATTTTGCAAACTGCACATTAGGTAATTTATATATACCAGAAATAACTTGATTTATTTTTTTTTCTTCTTTGCAACAATTTTATGTTTCAGGTTAATAGGATTGAACTATTGAAGTCATACAAGTGCCTTACATAGCACGTACAACATCCAACACATAAATAAGCACTGGCACCAAGTATAAAAGAAAATTATCAACTTGACACATGTCATACTCATTTCATTTTATTTTTTTATAATTTTAAATATAAAAGAAAAATGAAAATGAGCAACAAATGTATAATATATATATTACAAGAAAATTTAAAATAATTTCATTTAAAATTGTTTGAAATTGAAATATTTCTCAAAAGAGAAAAGTAAACTTGTTCAACTGTTTTTGAAGAAAAAAAAAAAAAAGCTTTCAAGTTTTTTTCAAGACACAAAGAGAGTTATGAAGTGGTTTCAACCCGAAAGAATAAACCATCATGATCGCATATCCGTTTCTTACAGAGTATATATCAGCCTAGGGGCACAATGAAAACCGATCGTATCAGACCAACACCCCGATATTGTCCAAAAAGCCAAAACCATTATTATATATCCTTACAACGCTGTGTAGCCTGAATTTAGCCTCCCGGCAAATTTCAACCCACATTTACCCCTATATCTTTGAAGCTGGCTTCCTGCAGCTTTTTGGATATAGACTATTCACACTTTTAAAAAATAAAAAATCAAATAAAAAAAAAGACATCTCAGAGAGAGTAGTGAATCTAATTTTCTTTTTCATATACCTATATTTTATTTTATTTCTGTTTAAGCTCAAGGCAAGGAAATAAATAAATTTTTTTATAATAAAATAAAAAAAGGTAATTTTTATAACTAAAAAAAAGACACTCAAAATATGCTGCTTTACCATACCTTTTGGTAATTAAATAATTTTATTTTTATGGATATAAAATAAATCATGCAAAAATATAGTTTAAACTTGAGTCTATAATTATTTTAATCAAGGACAAATTAATGCACATTGATATACCATCTGAGCTGATTATTATACGGACTATTAATCATTGACAAAGAAACATTTATAGTCACATGTAATTATAAATAACAAGTTGATAACAAAGACTATATATAAATATTGAATTTGATGTGATTGCATGCATCACTTTCATTGGTGACCCAGCATGATGATGAGCTTGGATGAGCAAATGTCGCCTAAGGGGACAAACAAAAATAGATGACGATGATGGATAATTAGCACAGTAGAACATTTCTCATTTCATCATCATCGTCATTGCCAAGAGGTATGTCGCATAAACAAAAGAAGGAAAATAAAAAAAATAACAAAAAACAATATACATCCAGTGGAAAATATTAATCAAAATTTTTTTAAAGACTTTTTTTTTTTTGTTATAAAAATAATAATATTATTTTATATATTTACACAGTTGTGTAATAAAAAATAATAGCATTATTATTGTCAAGACAAATTTTGAGTCTTGAAACAATTTTGAATTTGAAACATCTGCCTCAGAAATTTAATGATTATTATCGTTAAATAAATTTCAGATAATTTTGTCATTATCACAATATTTAGGACTGTAATTACAACTTGAATAAATTTTGATTCACTTATTAATTGGCAGTATGATTTTTTCTCAAGAAGAAAAAATACATATTTTTTATTTAGAATAATTGAAAATATATTAAATTTTAATGATAATAATTAATTAAAAAATTTATAACTGTCTTGAAGATAATTTTGAATAATTAAAGAATATTAAATTTTTACTTTTATTATTATTTTTAAATAATTTTCTTTTATCTTTATAAAGTGCCTCTAGTTATTCTTTGTCTTCACCTGAGCCAACTATATCTCGCATATTCAACATTAAAGTGCCAGCTACATAACTTACTACTATGATTCTTCTCAAGACAATATTTAACGAATTGCATTCTCTCTATTTTATCAGCCAACTTAACTAGGTGAAAATTTAATCATCATTTGCTTTTAGTTTAATTTTATTTTGTAAATAAAAATAAAAATAATTTGTTAGTCAACTGTATATACACATCTTCTTATTCATCTTGATGATGATGATTTTTTTTCTTTCAAATATTTAAAAGATAAATGAAAAATATAATTACTATTATTTAATAATATTAATAATAGTTACATTATTATTATTATTATTTTGATAAATTGCTTGTATTGTTTTTTAAAATATTCAGTGAATATCTAACTGAATTTTAAAAAAATAAATAATGATAAATTATTAAAATAAAAAAATAAATATCAATTGAAAATTAGTGTTTTTTTTTTTTTTGCAAAAGGTGTTTAGGGCAAATACCCCCCGGCATAGAACAAGTGTAAGGGAAGTTTGTGCTCTCCACTTGTTTTATGCCAGGAGGTATTTGCCCCAGTCATTTTTATCATTGATAAGTAATTTACAACGAACAATTCTCATTTTGGAGAAAAATAAACATATACAAAGATTCTGTTTATTTTCAAGGTTCGAACTCAGGAAAACATCTTTGAGAAACAAGCGGCTTGCCTACTTAACCACGATCTCATTGGACATTCTCATATTAAATTATTATCCATATCTTTTACATTGTTCAAATAATAAATTTATCAAAAAATATTTATCATACGTTGTTATAGATTTAAAAAAACGATAAAAATATTGACATTTAACTTACAAATTTACATAAAATCCACGCTTTTTTTTTTGTAATAATAATTTAAAATTTTATTTTTATTATCAATCAGTATTAAATAATGTAAATTTTAATGTTTTTTAAATCACTCGTACAGTGAAACAGCAAAGAATAAAAGAGATTTTTATTTTTTATCTATAAAGAACTATATTGTATGACAATATATTTGCTTTAAAATATGCATACATTAGAGTGCTTGAAGAAGCAAGAAATAAATATATCACGGACAACCTCAGACAGTGATATGAGATGCGTGTGCAAATATCAAGCTTGCAACATTCCATATAAATTTTTTATAAGTATTCAAAGATGCATTCACAAAATCAAAGACATTTCACTATAATTTTATTTTTTTGTACATTTACTTTGACGTCTATTTTATTCAACATGCGTATGAATTTTTTATCACTGGTAAAATCCAAGATTGAAATGAACAATACAAAAAGCAAAATAAAAAAAAAAAAAAACACTTGACTTATATTTTACGAATGAGTGATCAATATAAGTCATCTTTTGTGCAATTTTTATTTTCTATATCTATTTTTTAATAAAAAAAAAGTATACAAAATCAATAACACTACGAACAATAAATTATAATCAATCAAAATTTACTTTGATATTTTCCACGACGACCACAGTTACAAATAGGAAAAAAAAAATTGTTTAAATCTCATTCAGAAATAACGAGAAAAACAATACAAGTATCAATCATCAGGTTTTTTTTTTTTCTATCTATTTTAATAAAACAAAGCCAGAGACAAAAAAAAATTATAAGATCAAGAGTCAATCTCTGGCAAATATTGGAAGAAATATAAAAAAAAAAAAAAAAAAATCAAGATAAACATGACGTTGAAAAACAATGAAAATAAAAAATAACCAGAGTCAATTTGCGAAAGACTGTGGTGGTAGCTGTGAAGGAGAGTCAATAGGTCCAGTAAAAATCGTGAAAACCAAAGATGGAAATAAAAAATGAAAAAAAATTATTAAAGAAAAACGTTGAGATGGAAAAAAGAAACGAAGAAAAATAAAATGGTCGATTGTAAATCCCCAGAATGCAACCAAGAGTGATAAGAAAAAATAAAATAAAAAAAAGGTGCGATGAACGTGCAAAACACACACCATGAAGCTGGTAGGATTGTCGAAGCAATTTGAAAACTACCTTTGCTTGTCTCACCGACATTCACACACTGTGGAAAAAATATATAGGAAGCATCGAATTGTGTGCTTGGCAATGTACATATATATATATATACATGTACACCACAGGAACAATTGGATAATGGACGATTTAACACGGACCATCACATAGAGATGGAACAAGGACAAGGTAGTCACGAGATCTGAGTAAAATGGCTTTGAGGTAAAAAAATATTATATATATCTTTCACACAAGAAAAATCCTAGCTTTAAAGTTTATTTTTCTTTAAATTTCATGATTGTAAAAATATAATATAAAAAAATATCCTTAAGGTTGACAGAATAATCAAATTGAAATCTCCATAAATTTCCATGAAGAGTGAAAAAAAAAAAATCATGTCAATGAAATTTTAAAAAATTAACTTTTAAAGTGAAATATATTTCAATGAAAAATATGTATATGGAACTGGTGATCAACCAACGACATTACATGACAAAAAAAAAAAAAAAAAAAATATAGAGGCAAAGAGATGATGGGTAAATAGAATAATGTTTATTATTAGTATATATGGATATGTTATTCACGTTGAAATATTTTCCGTGAAGCAATATTCATACACAGGCTTGAATATATCAAAAGCTGAAGATGTATGTGGCCAACTGTTATACTGCACATTGCAACATGTAACATGTCATCCACCGGCTTCGCGACAATGCATATACACAAGTCCAGTGGTCGAATTCATACACTGCACTCTCTCTCTCTCTCTCTCTCTATACATTTTGTATATTCACGGAAATGTTGAATATATATATGGAGAGAGGTAGCTGAATAAGCACATCGTGGAAAACTTTATTGAAATTGACTTTAACACTGAAAATTTATAACAACCCATTTGCGACACATTGGCAGTTTACGATCGTTCAATATAATATATCGAGCGTTCATGTTGAACACTGAATTTTCAGCATCATTTTCAATCTATATATATATGTATATTATACCGGAGAAAAATTCATATTTAGAAAGAAAATTTTAATATTCTAAATTGATCGTATACAATGAAAAAATAAACTCAAAATTTTCTTTTTATATATATAAAAAATTTTGAATAAATGTAAGAGTTTATGTGGAGAATGAATATTTAAGAATACTAGGGAAGAAAATGTGTGCAAGTCAACTGACCTAAATCACGATTTACATATACCACCACAGAAAAAAAACCGGCTGGCAATGAAAATGCATCGCTAGCTTTTCCAAGAAAAATCATGTTAATGTTCATAAAATATATATATAGATTATTTTCTTTTTATTTTACAAAATTGTAAATCATATATTGTGAATATTTTATATTATTTTTTCTTACTTGTTGGAGTTATTATTATAAATAAAATATTAAATGAAATACCTGTATTTTTGTCTGACGTCAAGAATGAAAATAAACAAATGAAAACTCACCTGAAACATAAAAATAAAAAATAATTTATTAGTTGGACAATCAATTGAAAATATAAATAAAATTGATGTTTAATTAATAATTATGTATTATACTGGTTATTATTGACATAAAAGTAATTATTCCCAGTGGCGATTTCAGATATTCACATGCAGTACATAGACAGTGCTTATATTTATACAGGATTTTGCGTTGGACCGATATTTAATTTAATACCACACAATACTGGGTACTACTTTTATTTAATATTATTATGACCTAAATATCCATCTGTCATATTATCAAACAAATTTTTAATTTAAATTAATAATTAAACAAAAAACCATTTGTTATTTAAATATTATTTTCAGACCAGTGATGATAATACTTACTGGTCTACTACTTGCGGATACTTTATTGATGAAACAATAAAATATTTTTTATTATTTGGCTAAAATCCAGATGAAATAATTTATAAAATTTAATACAAAATTAAGTTGACATGAAAAAAATATTATCAAAAGATTTTTTTAAGAAAAATTTTAATTTTCGAAATTTCATTATTTTTATTAAATTCCTCCCGAGAAAACGTATTGGTAGATTTCTTTAAAATTTTTCAAGCAATTAGAGACAGACTTTGACTATGTCCAAAAAAAAATTTCATCATGTGCCAAGCATTATTTTTTGACTAAAAAAAAAATAAAGCCAAAACTTTAATTTATTTATTAAAAGATATTACTGGTAATTTAAAATTGATAAAATATCATTGACCGGACATCATTCAATTATCCATAGTTTCTGTACAATGCTGAATACAGAATAATCATTGGCATAAACCATTTAGAGAACTATTGAATATGGATATTATCTCATAGCATAGATAGGCCATTGGCTTTATTGCTTTTGTACGCTATAGAAATACTCATTACGCACCTCATATAGTCATTACAAAACAAATATAATAATAACAGCTTTTGTATATCATTAAAATATATATACACACTCTGCGTATATGAAATTATGTGCTTAGCTAAATTATATATATATGTATATTCATTCTTCTTTTTTTTTTTTTTTTTGATGGATTAATAAATACGTAATATTGTTTATACAGGAGATTTTCATTTTGTTAATTAATATATTACTACATTGTGCATACTATATTTTATTATTTATATTATGTTACGAGTTTAACTTTTTTACTTTTTTATTTGTTTATGCTCTATTAAATAATTTAATGCACTATTTTCATCGTTATGGTTTTTATTATAAAAATAAAAATAAATAAACAATATGGCTTTAGTTATTTATTGAATAATTTTTATAATTAAATTATAATGAGGGTCAACGTGTGTTGTGAAGCAAAAAATCAACATAAAAACACACATGTGGACTTGCATATATTTATTGTCAATTTATTCTATTAACTCGAACAAATTAATTACAAATTAAAAACAAATATGCCTATTTAATGTGATTTAATAATATGAAAATATATTTAATGATAAATTTATTTGGTTTTTCTGATTGTTTGCAAATATCGGTATATTTTTTTTATTATTATTATATATTGTAATCATAAAGATGAAAAAAAAAAAAAAAAAAAGAAAAAGAAAATTTAGCTGAGTGAATTTCAGACAAACAAACGACATGTACGTGAAATTGCAAAAGGTCATAGTGGACTACTGTAATATACTTTATCTTATTTTATTTTTTTCTATTTTTTTGATCGGTAAAATCGTAAAGCTTTAGTTTGGTTGGTCAGTTTCTCGTTCCAATCACCATCGACTGGACTTCCATGTCTGTTCAACACTTATGTATCCAGAGATGAAAAAAAATAATAAAAAAATTCTGCAATCGTTTGATCATTGCCTTGTGCTTGAAGATTTTGAAATAAAAAAATTAAAAAATAAATGTTGAATTGGAAAAAATAATAAAAAAAAAAGCTTTCGAGATCTGAAAAATAAAATTAAAGTAATAGTCAAGTTCAGATATCCTAGCTCAACACGAATCTCTTAAAGATTTAGCGGATGTGCTAGAAGTGGCTGTATAAAAAAAAAAAAAAATTATAAAATAAAATATCTCAAGGTAATTCATGGAGTGCAGTAGCATTATAGTTTATATAGCTACTTTATAGACATTTTGATAAAATATATAGAATTTTATAATGGCTCGTTTTTGTTCTGCATGATTTCGTGGATTTTAAAATCCATTAACAGTCATCAGAATATATATCTTATTGCATTGTACGCTAATAAATCACGCTGTGTATAAATGATTATTAGCAGAAATTGATATTTAAATAATTTTTGAAAACTAATATAGATAAAGGGCTCTTGTGGGGCATCAGGTATGTACACAGACTAACACCCTGATGGACTGTCGTCAGTCGAGCGGATTTATAGATTATCATCGTGATATGAGCAAGATGAGAAATTCATCGGCGATGATGAGGATGAGGATGATGATGATGACTACATGCACATGATACAGAATATATAATATGGAACGTGAGTTGAATATCTTGACATAGAAGCCGATAATTTCTATCGTGCAATTTGAATTACTCTCGGGCATATGTTCAAAGAAGAAGAAGAAGAAGAAGGTCAAAATTACATAAACCAATTTAATCAAAAAGAATAAGTAAATGAAAATAAATTTAAATAACAACTAATAAAAATAAATAAAATATAAATAAAATTGTAACTCAGACAATCGAGTTGTATTTATTTCAATCTACGAACCATTAGAAGAACCATTTCACGAACCAGTAAACCCAAAAAACACTCATCGGCCATTTTTTTTTATTCCTTTTCTTTTTTTATATTCCATATATATACTTTTAACCTTTATTTCAAACTCTGTTTTATTTTTCTATTTTTTTTTTTTAGTTTAGTTTTGCTACTTTTTTTTTTTGTTTCTTTAGTTAATTTTTATTTTTTTTCGTTTTTAAGCATCTTTTTTAGGTGCACACACATTTAAAAGTGTATAACTGCTGGTGCTAGTTGCACGTGTGTGCAAAACATTACAAGTGACTGTAAACGTCGAACTTTTACCAATGAAAGTCGGTTGTATAATTCTCACACCCTAAAATTTAGCCTCGAGGTTTAGTTGGAGTATTGTAGAAATTTACTTTGTGTCTGGATAAATTGAAACTTTTGCCAAAATTGGCTTGTTATTTATACAATTTTATTGGTACAACAAATTATTATTTCATATAAAAAAAAAACAAAAAATAGTATTATATAATTTATTTTAAATTTTACTATTCATTAATTTACAATATAAATTAATTTATTATTTATGAAAATAAGTTTCAAGTAAAATAATATTATTATACGATATAAAACAGCACACCACCAATTGTCATTTTAAATTTATATTTAAACACAATTACACAAATATATACGTATAGTAGAAATGCAACGCTATAAAATGCCAGAGAAAACGTGGTAAGTGGTGCGATTATATTTTCTCTGTTGTCTCAACTTCAACTTTCATCTCGACTAATATATAACTTTTCAAGTTGTATACTTGAGAAAAAAAAATAAAATAAAGAAATGGTGAAAAATAAAAAAAACAAAATAAAGGGACAGAGTGGAAAACTTTTTAAGCCCACTAAAATGCAAAACACAGGCTGAGTTTTTCACCGATTCCGGTTTCTGTCCAGCTTTTTTTTTTCGTTTTTTACTTTGCTCAAGTTTACTCAGTTTTCTTTGTACAGATACCAAACGTAAGTGCGTGCTTTTACTAAAAAAAACAAAAAGCCCAAAGTATAAAATATTTCAAGTGTCGAAATAAATAATAATAAAAATAAAATTCATTTAAATATTAATAAAAAT
This sequence comes from Aphidius gifuensis, assembly GCF_014905175.1. NCBI lineage: Eukaryota > Metazoa > Arthropoda > Insecta > Hymenoptera > Braconidae > Aphidius > Aphidius gifuensis. The sequence goes on along the minus strand of NC_057792.1, from coordinate 265,031 downwards.
TTATTATTATATTTCAACTAATATAATTTACTAAATAATAATATTTTTAATAATTATTTGTGAAATGCTTGGAGCAATTATATATATTTCATACATGTCTCATTATAACATAATGAGGATGATTGAGCATGAAAATTCTATCATTGTATAAGTTCAAATAAATTTAATTCTATCGATAGGGAATAAAATAAGCCCCTGGATAAAAGAATCAAGCTTTTTTCAATATAAAAAAAAATATTGAATAGCATTTTTTTCGAAAAAAATTGAGTATGTTTGATCCTGTTGATCAAACATACCTCTCCACATTGAGTTAAAGGAATAGAAAAAAGCATTAAAATAAAATGATGATGATGATATGATAAAATAATATACGTATACTGTTTTTTTTTTTTTTCTTTTTTGTAAAAGTTAAAAAAGGCTTAGGACAGAAGAAAAGAATTAATCGAGCGTTGAAAATTGTTGAAAATTGTCAAGTTTATATCTCGACATAAAAATTTCCAAAAGAGATAACAGTGAATTCATGTGAATTGAATTATTCAAAACGATATTCTCCAAGTATGTATAATAATTATTTTGTTTTGTATTTTTTTATAGAAATTTAATTTTATAAAAAGTATATTTATTCTTTTTTGTGAAAAGAAAAAATTATTAAAATGCAATAAAAATTGATCAAGTTACAGAAAACATGATGCAATATTTATTTTTCAAAGCACGTTTACATATTCTCTTGAAAAATAAAATATATATCAACGTTAACATTTGCAACATCTGTGTGTCTGTGTGTCGTAACATTATTTTCGATAAGAAATATGTGACACTGGAGACATTTCATGGCTCGTCTTTGGCATGTTATTTTTTATTTTTCAAAAAAAAATCACCCAGGGAATCTTTAATATACCCAAGTGTATATACACAATATTCAAAGAAAAATTAATGAAAGAATATACCGAACATCGATGCTTATTAAATTTAAACGAAATAAAAATAAAAAATATAAAAAAAACCATATACACGTTAAATTAAACGTTCAAAATAATAAAATAATAAAAAAAAATAAAATTGTATTGTATCTTGAAAGAGGATTATTTTTCTTCTTTTCAAATAAAAAAGCTATTGTTATTAATTTTTAATAGGAAAAAATATTTTAAAAATGTTTTTTTTACTTTTATAAATTTACTAATTAACGAAAATTAATATCATGCTATGAATGTTTTTGTTTTTTTCTAATTTATTTATTTTTTTTGTTTTTGTATTATAATAATAATAAAAGTGATCATATTGCACATGAAGATGATATCTTGGAGGACATTGGAGACGCATTATATGAGTACATAGTATTATGAAGAAAACGTCTCGGTGTACACTGAGTAAAGAGACTGCATCGATCGATAATATGTATATATATATATACACTTGAGACTGAGTAGCATCACATCACAAGATGATGATGATGATGCTTTGGTATTGTAGCAACAATATCGCATATATTTATGCAGACACACACATTGATATGGTGATGGCATTTTGTATCTATTGAACGACTCAAGTGAACGACTCAATACTCTATTATTTTTCATTTTTTTTTTTTTCAAATATTATTTTCAAGTATACAATATCACTGATGGACTCACTGATACTTGCAAAATAGAAAATAAAAAAAAAAAGCCCCAATATGTTTTATTTCATTTCTTTTTCATTAAAAGTTTATATATTTTTTTTCGTTTGAATATTGATAAAAATTTTATGAAGATAAAATACAATCATTTTTGATAAAATTTATTTATATTCTTTGCTTTGTTTGAGCTTATCAATTTTGTGTTGTTGGAAATAGATAATTATATTGTTAGAAATATTCTTTTTTTTATTTTAAATATCATTTAAGTTTATTAGTGTATATTTTTAACTAAAAAATAATGTCATTAACCCTTCTTTTATTACCAAATTAGTTTCAGGCCATTGAACGGTGAAAATTATCACTTTAACATTCGAGTCTCAAACACAACACGTCAAGTTATCAATAAATTAATTTGTCCTTGTATTGAAAAGAATAGTTAAATTTTTAAAAAATACTGAAGATTTTAATTAATATAAGTAAGTATAAATTAAAAATTATATTTTAATTTAAACATTTACAATTTAATAATTTAGCAATTTAATATTTTCTTTGCAGTATTTAAATAAATTAATTAACAAAAAATAAAATGAACAAAATAAGCATGTATTTTTTGTTATTATCAATATGGACCATTGAATATTCATATCAATCAGATTCATTTTTAATGAGACTTTCAAAAATGATAAGTGATAGTGAAAACTGTTGTCGACCAATTTGGCTTTCAAATAAAAATGTTGAAAATTTTAACGCAGTAGGAAAATTGTGTGATGACTTTGATTGTTTCTATCGTTCGTGTGGAGAATCAGGTTTTATTGATGAAATTTATTTTAACAACTCTTTACCAATTGAATGGAGTAAATCAAAAAATGGATTTAAAATGGGAAATAGATATTGTGGCCAAGGAAGTTGCAATATATTTGGATGCAACTGTGATGGTGGCTGTAAAGTTGTAAATCTTCAACCAGATCCTCAAGTTGAGTGTTTAGAAGATTGGATAAGTACACTATGTACACATAAAATATAAATATAGAATACTAAACAAATAAATTGAAAAAAAAATTAATTTGTAATTGACACGGCAGCAATAATTTAAATATATTTTGTCATCTAGCTTCTTGTATCTCAATATGCCAATAGCATTATTTAACAATACATCAATTATAGAAATAACCGAGGCAATGTATAATTGTATAATATATATAGATATAGATAGATAGATATATACAAGAGGCTTTTGGCATCACATTACCATTCACGAAAACGATCGCCACCGATTACACCATTTGATCAATAAATTATTATATAGATTTCAACGAAAATTCCATGGCATACAACAGTAAACACCAACCCACTATTTTCAGCATACTATTTTCTATTATATTACATTTGATTTATTGTATTTAATTTACAAACTATAATCTAATGATAAACAATAAAATATTATTAAATTTAATCAATAAATTTGATAAATAAATATTGTTGAATTAAATATAAGAGATGCACATCTTTATCTGGACACTACACGAATTATTAATAATATATTTCCAACAAACCAACACCATGTGAATACACAATATAATAATACTGTGTTTACGAGTTTATAAATATTTATAATAATAGTAGGTTATATAACAAGCATCAAGACAAAACCATGTATATGTAAACAATTGTTTATGTATGTATATACAAAAAGATGTCTAGTTCACACAAGAGAAGTTGTAGAAGAAAAAGCACATATCAATCAAACTCTTACAAGTTAAAAAATAAAATAAAAATGTGGCGCCTGTGCCAAATAATAATAATAATAATAATAATAATAATAATAATAATAATAGACGACCGCGAAACAAATCCATCACTTGATAAGATCGTCTCCCGCCTACATGTCTGTTTTACTATTCTTCCGCCTTGACTTTTCAATGAAAATAAACGACTTTTTTCCCTTCTATATATATAAATTTGGATTGATATTGCAGTTTGTATTTTTTTTATTTTTTTAAACAATAAAAATACGTCAAAATACATGATATCAAATAAAATTTAACGATGCTATATTTTTTAATGTATATTTTTTTTTTTAATTCATTGATAAATTTTTTTTGTAAACACATCAATAATTTAAAAAAAAAAAAAACAAAAAAGCATTTTCATAAAGAGATTAAAATAGTACATGTTGTTTTTTAAAAAATTTTCATGTATACATATATTATTAACAAGTAGATTTAAAACCCCAATTAAATAAATAATCTATAAAATTGGAGCAAATGAATTTTTTATTTTAGTTTTAATTTTTTTTTTGTAAATATATATATATAGCAATTTTAATGATAATAATTTGATATTTAATTAAGTACAGGAATTAATTTGGGTTAAGAAGCAAATTCGAGTGTCATACATAGTTGGTTTAAATTAACCACAGTGCATAGACACACTGTAAATATATATATATGTATATGACAAGCCAAAGTCGGTCTTGTCTATATATATTTCTCAATAGAATACTCGTGCTGATATTGCATATACTGGATTTTGTTTATCAACAAACCTCTACTAACGCATATATGTATTATACATATATATAAACACTACTACTACTACTACTACTACAACTATTACTATTACTATTATGATGTAACATATATAGTGCAAGAGCAACAAGAGTATAGCCAAAGTATAAACACACACAGTGTGGATATAAACCTTACATACAATAATAAAGAATAAGAGGGTGAAAATATATATGGAATATTTTCTCGAGAAAAACTTGAATATATGAAGCAAAATTTTTATATATATTTATATATTTTTATTTTATTTTTTTATTATTTTTCCAAGCAACTGGACTTGCAAGATGTGTATCAAAGCGAGATGAAAAATATTTCTATAAAAACGACCCTTTTTCATTTTTATTTTTTATTATACTATCCCCATATATGTACTTTTTCTTTTATTTTTCCGTGTATTTGACTATCCTTCACGGATGCTTTTGGCATTCATGAAAATCATTCGTGGCTTTTAACCTTCGTATAGTTTCTTTTTTTTTTTTTTTTTTTTCAAATATTATTATTATGATATTTTTGAATGATGCAGCAAAAGAAAAGCTTGTAATATGAATAAATATGAAATTATATTATTTAAAGCAACAGTCACAAAAGTATAAATAAATAAATAAATAAAACATTGTATATTTATATATGTGTGAGTGTGTGAGAGAAACAAGTCCTTTCAAAAGCCCAGGTGATAATACAACCGCGTTAATGCGCTTACGCGAATAATAATTATACGATTTGAATATTCTGGAAAATCTATGATAGGTATTTCTCTTTTCTGTATGCCACCACCACCACCACCACACTCATATATATCCTAAACTGGATTTTACACTCTAGATGACTGCATAACATTCCAAAATTTGATTCGTCTATATATATATATTCAATGAGAGAGAGCACGGGGGGGAGAGAGAGAGAGAATATAGTAAAAGCCAACGATCGATTTACCCCAGAGAAAATTCATCTTCCATTAAAATTGACATATATATATTCAATAATTATAACGGTCATTAAACACTTTTATCATAATATCATTATTATATACCTACTCATATTTGTTTTTTATATAAGTATATTTTTTTTTTTTTAAATTACAAACTTTGATTTTTAATTTTTTAATATTCAAATAGAAAAAAAAAAAAAATAATAATTGGAATTTTTTAACACGAGAAAATTTACTAATAAACATTCGAGTTATTTTATTTTTTTAGTTGACAAAAATTTTATAATAAAAAAATTTAAAAAAAGATTTTTATGTTGATTGTCATGGCTCTGATCCAACCGCGTAAAAAATATAAAAAAATATTAAATATAAACTATTCTTCAAAAAATTATATCGTGTAATAAAAGATCTCATCATATTTAAATGTCTCGTTAAATATACTACATATATATTTAAAAAAAAAAAAAAAAAAAGAGGGTGAGAGGGAGGGCAATAACATAGAGGAAAAAAAAAAAAAAAACCGTTCAACTTTTTCACGTAACTTGCAATCGTGCTGACATCTCAAACTTGTATTGCACGACGAAGAACTTTACCAATCTCAGTTCTATCGCCCAAGGGGTATATCCAAACTTATTTATTTTTTTATTATTTCACGCGTATATAATATGCATTTACCGTCACCCTCCAATTTAAAAGACAATATAAAAAAAAAAAAAGAAAAAAAGGGTTGAACTTTATTTTTCCATTTTCTTGTATTCTTTTATATTCTTGTAATTTCCGTTGTTTTTATTTGCACAACCTCTTTTTTTTAAAACCTATTGTATTATTCATAATTTCCTCTAGCAAATAAAAAATAATTATTATTATGAAACAGGTATATGCACGATGCTGTCATTTGCGAATTGCGTTAAGGACAAAGGGAACCTATCACACTGGCACTTGACAGCCACACCAACTTGCTCTCTCAAAGGCACTCTCATCTCCACAGGTATATACAGAGAGAGACAGAGAGAAACTTGATGCAAATATATACACAAATACATTTACAATGTATACATGAACCTTGTGATAGCTCATCTTCGTTTAAACAATGTAAATAAAATACCAAAAGGAGGATAAACAAATACAAGATAAACTCGCATTTGACAGTGAGCTATTTTTATATTTTTAATTTCAATTTTAAAAAATATAAATAAATAATATATATATAAAAATTTTAAAATAAATCTAATAACATATATGTTTTATTAATTAATGAAAAAAAAAAAAAAAGCAATATTAATTAAAATCTTACCAATTGGTATTTTTTCTGGTGACGGTGCAGCAGAAATTCCACACACAATTGTCACATAAATCACAAACAAAATAACACTTGTCATTGTTAAAACTTGATAAAAAAATTTAATTAAAAAATAAAAAAAATAAAAAAAAATAAATGGTATGGTTTACTAATTAAAATAATAAAAATATATCGTTAGAGACAGAGGTAGAGCAATTCCTCAGTGTTAAAACAAGCCGATCATTCACAAACAGTGTTCTGACACGAACTGTCGACTGGTGCTTTTCGCGTGAACTCACTAGTCCCGCTTGAACCGCCCTAACATTCCACCCCTTTGAGCCCACCCTTATTCACAAGCCTCGTGTTACTCGAGAGAGGTATATAAACCACCCCACTTTTTCTTCACCACCACCCGGTCAACGAGTCACGAGCGCGCGTCGATTTTACCTCCTCACTTTGTCATAAAATATTATTATTTTTTCTTTTTTATTCACCAACATTAGTTTTTTTTTTTTTTCAAAATTTGAATATGAAAAAAAAATTAAACTCTTGGTTTTCTAAAACAACTCAATATCATCTATCCCTCAATTGTTTATACAAGTGGATTTATAATTTTTCATATTTTCATGTAGAATTTTGGTCGATTGTTGAAATAATAAATATGAATTAATAATAAAAGGATTAAAGAGGTTTTTCTGGCAACACAGTGTGTGTTGTGCCTCATACTAACAAACGAAAGGATCAAGTAAATGCGTTTACCAATCAAACGTATGATCCCCCAAACACCATTGCTTTAATAATTTAAATCTCGTTATCAAGTTAAAAAAAATATATAAATAACACATTGAAATTTATTCATGACAGAATAAATTTGTATCAATTAAATACATATTCCATGAAAATTGTATAGTCAGAAATATGTTTTAAAAAAAACATACAAGTTGGTGATCCGTCTCCAATATAAAATGACAAATTTAAATTATAAAATTGACTCACCCTTTATTCATATGCTCAATCATTAAATTTTCCTCTCAGCAAAGCCATGTAGATCAAAGCAGACACAGCTAATTTCAAAGCTATTGTCAACATCTTTATGTTTGACAACTTTACCAAGTTCAAATTTATTCGTTCTTGTTTTCCAAATATTTGCCACTCTGCAAACAAAGCCTGTAAAATATTGTAAAACAAATGACTATTAATTCTCTATAAAAATCCACCGAGCAAAGCTATTATATAATAAATATTTTCAAGTTATCTTGAGTTGAGAGAGCTACTGTATGATCATCAATAGACGAGTAATTATTTATTTTGTCAGTGTATTTATGTTGTCATATCAATCAACTCAAGTGCAACATTGGCAATATGTTAATCTCGATAATTATCATCATAATACAATTACTTGTCATCAAAATAATTCACTTACCATATTTCATGTCAATGACAATCCAACAACTTTGACATGCTCCACTGGCACCAAGACTTTTCTTGGATTGATTACTCATGCCTTCACTCTGGTATGTCAACTCACACCACCAGTTGTTATTCGTTTCTTTCAATGATTATTCAACAGAGCTCACCAGGTGTTCAATCTTCCTCTTAACAACATTTTTTCTAGAATTTATTTTAAATGTGTGATGAATGATTATCTCCAATTATGATACACGACTTTTGACATTTTCCTGATGAGTCTTGATGTCAACAATTGTTTTTGATTAATTAACAAGCAAATTTAGCCAATAATTTAGTATTCGGACTCAGCCATTTTGACATCTGTTTGATACAATAAACATTCAATTATTTAGAGTTAATTTTTTTAGAGACAACAAAATTATTAGCAACAAAATAAATGTAATTAATCCAATTGAGCTAGTGATTTTCATAGCAAAAAAAATTAAACAACTTTTATTTATTTATTAATAACAAAAATAAGAAAAAATGAGTAATAATGAGTAATTTATCTGTTTTTCCCTCGTAATTTTATTAATTAATTTTTCAAGCTCCATGGCATTTTTAATGCCTATTTTTTTTTGTTACAATAATCAACAACTACTTACATATTTATATTCAATCAATTCGCCACAATTTCCTCGATCCAGAGAAGACAATTTAATAATTAAAAAGATATTTATTATACAAGCAAAATCAGTTGAATGTAATTTTTTTTGAGCAGCTTGGAGCAACACAAAATGACGCAATACCGTTAACACGAAAACTGAACACCTAGTGACGAAAATCATAACCATTAACTTTTCACTATCGGTAAAGAAATTTTTTGTTCTCTCTCTCTCATTTTCTCTCTCACTCACTCATTATAATAAAAATAACAATTTTAACAAGTATTAAAAATTACATTAACAATATAATTTAAAGAAATCATTTATCCATCAAAATGGATCCAGCATTATTGAGAGAACGTGAATTATTCAAAAGAAGAGCACTAGCAACACCAGCGTAAGTAAACAATAACAAAAAAAAATAAATAAAAACAAACATTGACACTTGACACTTCAAAACATCATCCTAACCTCACAATAATATTTATGTAAATATAATAATAGATAAATTTTGATTAAATCAGTATAGAAAGAAAAAAAAAAGAGCCAGAAAAAAATACAACTCGAGATGAACCAGCTAAAAAGAAACATAAAATATCAACACCATCAAGTACAGTCAAGCATGATGTGGGTTCATATAAATCAATGGCTGGTACGTCCCAGTATAAATTTGCTGTACTTGCTAAAATTGTTAACCATATGAAAACAAAATATCTAGAGGGTGATAATCATGGACTAACAATTGATGAAATATTGGATGAAACTAAGCAACTTGATGTTGGATCAAAGGTAATCATCAAAATCAAAACTCTATCATGTTGTCCAACTTGTACACAAAATAACTACTTTGATTTGTTTTTCTTAAGGTTAAAATATGGCTACAAGCTGAAGCTTTAATACAGAATCCAAAAATTGAAGTAACAGACAGTAATAAATATGTATTTAAACCAAAATTTAAACTTGTAGATAAAAAGTCATTGTTAAGACTTTTAAAGCGACATGATTTGAAAGGTCTTGGTGGAATTTTATTGGAGGAGATTCAAGAGAGTTTACCAAAATGTGAAAAAGCACTCAAGGCAAGTCATCATAATTTAAAGATAAAAAAATAAAAACAAATTATCAAGCAAGTTTTTAATTATTTCAGGGTTTACAAAATGAAATTATATTTATAAATCGACCATTGGATAAAAAAAAAATAGTATTTTACAATGATAAAACAGCCCAGCTAGAAATTGATGATGAATTTAAAAAACTATGGAGATCTGTTGCTGTTGATGGAATGGATGATGAAAAAATTGATGAATATTTAGATAAACAAGGTATAACATCTATGCGAGATCATGGACCTAAAAAATCAGCACCAATGAAACGTAAAAAATCAAATAAACGTAAAGTGCCGAAAAAACCAAGAGACAATGATCATCTTGCTGATGTCTTGGAAAATTATGATGAGGCCAAGTAAAAAAATAAATAAATAAATCATCAATGAATATTGTAAGACACCATCTAGCTAACAATTTGGTTTGTTTTTTTTTCTTCAGATAAATAATAAAGATTTTCAATTTATAAAATAAATTTCTAAAATTATTTTTAAATTGTTTTTTTTTATAATTGTAAATTAGTCTGTACAAATAGATATTTTTATTTTGATGATTATATTTATTTTCAATCTTTAGGTAATGCTGAATCACTTTTTCCTCGTGAATATGCTCTTGTGGCTTTGCTGCCCAGCATTCTATCAAGAAGAGATTGTTTATTTCGTCGTCTAGCAGCCAGAACTTCTCTGCAAAGATCATGAAAGGCATCAGCAACCTGAGTAACCTGTTGGATCATAATAAATCATCATTCATTTATTTAATGTCATAAAGAGGTATTTTTTGTTTTTTTTTTTTTTATTTATTTATTACTTGTTCTGCAGCAGTCACTTCGCTGAACCAACATTCAAAATCTTTAGCCAATATTTCACCCTCTTCAGTGCTGACCTGTCGCAAGTGTACCATGTCTGCTTTGTTACCAACAAGTGCAAGTGGCATTGCTGCTTCTGGATCAGCAACTGCCAATGCTTGTTTAGCTTTTCTTACAAAATTAAATGATCCACGATCTGTTATCGAGTAGACCAATAATAAACCATCTGCCCATTGAAGTGTCTCTGTTGTTGGCATTTCATCTTCACTCTAATTATTATTATAATTTTTTTTTTTTGTCAACATAATTTAACTTGGTTAAAATATCATTTTTACAACACAGTTTTTTTTTTTTTTACCTTGGGACAAGAGTCTAGAATTTCAAAAAGAATTGGCTCTCCATCCACTAACACCTCATGCTTGTATCTATTTTCTAAATAAAAAAAAAATATATATATAAAAATATATCTACTCGTTTTAAAATAATTAAATCTCATTTTGACAACACGTGTTATTGCTTAAAATATTATTGTCGCTGAATCAATGGTATGTTTGTCCAGTGTCACAATTTACTGGTGTAAAAATAGACCAGACATTTAAGTATGCATGGTAAAAAAAAAAAAAACAAGCAAAGACCAAACTTGTATCTAGATGCTCTTCAGCTCTAAATGCTTTTATTTTGGATATTTAAACTTACCCTGTTGATGGTCGTATTCCCCGATGTATCGTCTCGTCAGAAATCTCACCGTTAAAGCTAGAAATATTATTAAATTTATTTTAGTAATTTGATAACAAAAAACTTACACCAAGTGGATTTTTATTTTTTTTAAATCCAATAAATTCCTCGAGATGATGAAAAAGTTTGAAAATAAAATTTAAATCCGGAAATAAAATGTTTAATGAATTTCATTTTTAAAAAAAATTCAAGATATGTGACAAAGTCAAAGATTTTATCGAGAATCTTTTACTTTTTTTATTATTTTATTTTGAATTTTTTTCTCTTTGAAATTTCATCAAATGTAATTCCAATAGATTCGACAATAAAAAAAAGAAAAAGAACAATCAAGACTTTTTTTTTTATTTAACAAAAAATAAATAGAAAAAAAATATTGCTTTGTTGATTTAAAGTCGTTGATTATATATTTGAATTATTGGTGGAATGTGATTTAAAAATTTTCAAGTCAATATGAAGAGTGACCTGTTTAGTGTCAACTATTTTTATCACCGACCTGTCTCTTCGTCTTCTTGTTAATAAAATATAAATTATTTTTCTCCAACAGTTTGTTGTGGATAAACTCAATGAGAATTTATATATATATATATATATTAGTTAATTTAACAAAATTTATTTAAAATTAAAATTAAAACTGATGAAGATTCAGGGGCCAGTTGAGTTAATACGCATATAAATAGCCATGAATTCAACTCTGCAGCAGCTGGTGTATTAAATTATTTATTCTTCAAAGAAAAAAAAAAATATATATATATCTCTGAAAGATTGATTTGCTATCGACTGATGTTTTTATGTCGTTACTGCAATATTCATTTCCCACACTTGTTTATTGCTTCAATTGAATTTATAAATAATTTTAATAAACAATTTTTTTTCTTTTCAAGTTTTCATTTTCAACTGGTTGTTATTGCCTGTCGAAAATGAATTTAAATGAAAATTAATCGGTGAAAAAAAAGAAAGTAATTTTAAAAATAATTATTGTTAAGGTATTAAATCATTTTTATAAATAGTGTCGAGTGTTATTAATCTGGATCAAGTTAATTTAGTGATGACCGTGATCACGAGAAACACACACACTAAAAAATTATGAGAGTGCCAAGGACTTGAAAGTCATTTTGGCTTGGGGATAATATTTAATTTACGCCAAATTTCCGGCATATATGAGAAAAAATATTTTAAATTTTATGTTCGATTGGATGTTGGTCGTGTCGGCACATTTCGTACACCAACTTTCATATAATTCACGAGCCATAACTTATCGAGTTTAACCATTATTCTCTTTCTTTTCTTTCACAAAAAAAAAAAATAAAAAAAATCCCTCAAAGCTTTTTTTTTATTTTTCACACTTTTATTTTGTTTTTTCAACTTAATTTTCTCGTTCTAAAAGTAATGCTCACATTTCCGTGTTAGATAAAAATAGGAGAAAGAAAAAAAAAAGAAAAAAAAGTTAAACATAGACTTGATAAATTTATTGTTTTCGTTATATATCTTGTTGATTTTAAGTTGTCAAATAAATTCTTGTTATTTTAATTCAATTAATTTATAAATGATAATTATACTGACCACTTTTTCCAACACCTGGAGCTCCAATAACAGCAAGTGAACAATTTGTCAGTGAACTTTTTTTTCTTCTAATTCCACGTATTGCATTGGACGTCATGCTATTGACATTTGTTGCTGAAATAAAATTCATTTCAATATATTTAAAAATAAATAATTTTATTTGTACTATTTAATGCTCACCAGCTGGATTTTAAAGAGAACCAACTGTTTCATCATCATAATATTGTAAAAATAAAAAAACAAAAAATAATAAAATCTACAAATTAATAATAAATTGTTTATATTTTAGATTTTATTAGTGAGGATTTAATTTGTCAACGAGCCATGTTGTATCAAAATCATCTGGCATTTTATTGCGAGGTGCATCAAAGTGCAAGTTCAGTGATGATGCCAGGGACACACGTGTTTTCAAAATTTAAAATTCGCAACACAAGGTATATATATTGAAAAGAAAAAAAAATATCCCAATTTTTATTTCACAATTAATGCAATTGAATTTATAAAAACAAAAATCTAAATTACGACTATACATAGGTATATTATGCAAAAGAAAAAAAAAAACAATTAAATTCATTCACCGTAATAAATTGACTCTCTGATAAAAATAATTTTACATAGATAATTAAATTTAATTCACGTGTGGCTTTAAAATAATATTCTACTGTATATGATACCGTTATAAACGCACAAAAAAAAACCAGATAATCATCATTTAAAAAAAGTCACACTAAATTGACTTACCTCATTAATAATAATAATTGAAATGATACTAAAGAAATATTTTCACTCGTTAAATGATATTGTGTTTTTTATATTTTATATATATCAAAAAAAAAAAAAAAAACAATAATAAATTTTATTTATAAACAAACAGTTAATGCACAAGTTAACGAAATAATAATTAAAAGCAAATATTTAATTGAATAACAAATGAATAAATAAGGTCACATGTGTTTTTTTATTAAAACTGCATTGGTAATGAATTTAAAATAAAAATTTTCATATACAAGCATATATATATAGCAAGTGAATGTTGTATCTTGTCTGGTTTCTCGCGCACGACTGTCTCATACTGGTAGTCTGTTAATAAACCATTTTTATTATTCTTCTTCTTCTTCTTCTTCTTTTAACTTACCTAAGATGTAAAATCTTTTTTTGTCTCACAATGTGCTCATTTATATAGACTGCATCAACTAGTTTGATACTTTTTTAATTCCATCAAACATTTTGGCATCCAGTGCCAAATATCCAATGAAATACACTCGTCAATATTGGCGTTACTCTGTCTAAAAATATTTTTTTTAAATATGTATTTTAACAAAGTACATTTACCGTTTACTTTTTATCATCATTGTTGTTGTTATTATTAGTAATGCATATATGTGTATTTTATTTTAGATTGTAACATGCTGGGATATCTGTGTATTGCAATGATAACTTATTTTATATTTTTACCTGTGATCATTGGAGTTTGCATGAAGGAATCATCATCATCATCATCATCACCATCACCACCAACATCAAAGTTAAATTCTTCTTCAAGATTCTGCTTGGGTAAGTCATCGACATTAATCGGCAAATGTGATTCCTTCTTTGATGCTGTGGATTTTATAAGCTTACGTAAATTATTTTCATTTATTTTAACAACTTTTTTATTAACATTGCTATCAGAATAGTCTTGGTATTTTTGGTGGTGTCTTGTTTTATTTCGTTTTGTATTTTTTAATATTTCTTCAATTAAATTAAGAGCTTCTTGTTCTTTTTTTTCACGATCCAACTGATCTTGAGTTGATGATATTGAACGTATTCTTCTTCTTAATTTACGAAGTTTTTCTTCAATTTTTATTCCATTTATATTTTTATTTGATTTATAATCGTAATTTAATTGCTTCAATTTTTGTTCAGTATTTTCATAATCACGATAATTATTGTCTACATTATTTTCATATAATATTTGAACCCTTGGTTTTTTTTTAGATTTTATATTTTTTAAATGTTGTTGTTGTCTTGTTGGCAAATAGTAATTATCGTCGTCTTGCATGTTTTTAAATTCGTTTTCCGATGAAGCTAGTGCTGATTTCAAGCTTTTTGCTGTGTAATCAATAAATGTATAACATCCTTTACGAAAGTCTAAACAATTATGATTGTTGTTGATTAATTTACCTTGATTTATTTTAACCTTGATGATAAAAATTATGATACTTACATAAACGTGATACTGGAATGTAGTAAAGTACAAAACAGCAAATAGTCAATATCGAAATGGAAAATTTAGCACAGCTCATCCAGCCTCCCACAAAAAAATAACTATCTGAATAAATAATAAATATTTCGAAATATAGAAATTAAAATAAATATAAATAATAAAATAAATATCTTACTGAATATACTTAATGCTGTTTCGATACTTTTATTCAACAAAAAATTAGGAAGAAACAACAAAAATTTCATGATTAACTTGATAATTTAAATAATCATTTTAACATATTTAAATTAACCTGGATTTAAATAAAACGTCATAAATAATTCGAGATAATAAAATTATAAATTATAAACAAAAGAGGAACAAAAAAAAGCATAAAGGTTTAAATAATTTAACATTTTTTTTTTTTTTTTTTCATTTTTTTTTACATGTTGATTTATTTAATTATTTATTTACTTATCTATACAATATAATATTTATTCTTGTATTTGACAATCTAATACAAACAAATGTATATTATTTGTTTTTTTCTTTTTTTTTTTCATTTTAATTACGACAACAACAATCTAAATAATTATTAATTTGCTTCGTGCATTGCAAAGTGTGTACACATAATATTACATTAAAATTCATTAACATTTTTTATTTAATATTTATATAATCATCAAATTTTTCTAAACATTTTTAAATTGTGCACAAGCAAGTGTAATGTAAAAAAAAAAAAGAAAGCAAGCAGTAGTTGAATTTAATTGCCGAGAAAAATAAAATATAAATCAATTAACAATAATTCGCACAATAACATTTCTTCTTCATGATAATCAAAAACAAAAAAAAAATACATATATATATATTTTATAAAAAAATCCAAACACTTAGATAAATTCACAGTCCTCAATGTAATAAGTAAATAATAATTATAATAATAATAATAATAATACCCGCTTTATTTAATTTAATTATTAGTGAGTTATAGCAGGATTTATTTTATCTAAATAATAATAATAATAATAATAATCGAGTATATATTATTAATTGTGCATGATTTGTTAGACGAAAAATCATAAAATAATAAAATGATATAATATCAACGGACCTGGTGTATATATAAATATTTATTTGTTTTTTCCAATATATTTTATGTCAATCTTCAAATGCCTAACATTGTATCTGAATAATTGTCTCTTGTTTTTTCAAAATGAAAAATTAATTTTTAAATCGAAAAAAACATTAGCAATTTAAATCGTTGAGTGCTCGCTTCGCCAAGAATTTAGTTCATCTCAACGCTATAATTATGCTTATTTAATTTTTTGTAATTTTATTTGCTAACGAATGTAATGAGACAATTTGAATTCAGATAAATGTAAAACCAACAATTTAATATTTTAATTGATAGTAAAAAAATTGGAAATAAAATAAATAAATTTAATAAATAACTAGAATCACGAATGACGAACTTTATACAAGAATAACATGGTAACGAATGATTATGCAAATGAAATGACTCAAATAATAATTAAAAAATAAAAAAAAAACATTACTTTCATTTATAATTCGGAGGGAATAGTGTTTTTTTTTTTTTTTTTTTTTTTTTTTAAATTCTTTTTCTATTTCTTTTGAATTTGTTTAACCCGAAACATTTTAGATAAAAAAAAGAAAAAGAAAAAAAATATGCAAAATAAATTACACTCGTAATTTAATTTTTTTAATAGCATTTGTAAGATGAGTCATTTCAAGATTAAGCTGTGAGACAAGACTCTCAAGTCTGTCAACAGTATCAAGTACTTCAACAGATTGTGTATGTGGATTGTACCTGACCTCAAATGGTCTTGACATTGTTGATACCCATTGACGGAATTTTTCTTTAGCATCTTCAAAACTTTCAGCCACATAATATATTGGTTGATATTCTTGATCTTGATATGTTTGTACTGCTGTTGTTGATGGATCAAATGCACGATGTTCGCATTTATCACTCAATGAATGTAAAAGTTCACCATAAGCTGATAATAAACCAGCACCATATGCTTTAACTTCATTGCCTTCTTTGCATAAACCAAATTCAACAGTGAACCAATAAATTGTTGATAATTTTTCAATTTCTTCATCTGATGCACCCAATGATGCAAGACCAATTTCTTGTGAAAATTGAGCAAAGCTTGGATCAGCAAGAAGTGGCATATGACCCAAAAATTCATGAATGCAATCACTGAAAAAATAAAATGAAACACCTTTTGTTATTTAAATTGAAAAATTAAAATATACTTTTCATGATGAATAATAAAATAAGGAGACTACTACAAGATTTTAAATTAATTATCAATGTCGACGTGTAGTTAAAAGCCAATTAGAGTTTCATTACAAGCATCAGAGTGGTTCTTATAATTTTATTAAAATCCTATAGTGTCCCATCAACTACTACCATCATCTACATTGAGACACACAGACACCCACCCACCCACCAACACATGAAATATATTTATTGATTCATGAATTTAGCGGATGGTTATATAGTGTAAATTGTAAAATAAAATAAAAATAATAATAATAAAACTTACGGTTCAGGTGTGTGATATGGACTGTTGATGTGTCTGACATATTGAGTACTTTGGAATACACGAAAAGCTAAACTTGATAAAAAGTCACGAGCAGTTAATAGACCAGCTGCTGGACGTAATGTAAAACCAGTATTTTTTTGTAGAAAATCACTGACATCTTGTAGCTGTGGAATTCTGTGTGGTTCAAATATTTTTTCTTCACGTAATTTTTTGAATACACGTTGATATTCAATACATGCATGTTTTGGTACAAGATCATCAACAGTGTTAAATACACGTAACCATGTTTCATTTTCAGTTTCAGTATATGGAATTGATGGTATTGCATCACCATATTTATAAGCAAATGCTATTTCAGCAATGACTTTTCTACGTGAACGATATTCTTTATCAGCAAAACCAGGATGATTTAAATCAAGATCTGGCTCATATTTTGTCATTAAATGATTGCAATTATCAAGTTCAGATGCATGACGTGGAAACCATGGATTTTTAATGCTTATTGAATCTTCAGCAAGTAATGTAACTTCACCGAGTGATGAACTTTGACGTAAATTACGAATTAATTGAAGAAGACATTGACGTGTCATATTGACATTTATTAATATGTCAAATTGTGCACCTTCTTTACGTGATGAACGTGATTCAAGATGTGTTACTGTACCTTTAAAATTTTCAACTGTTTTTAATATACGTGCAAGTGAACCAATTCCATCACGTAAACGTAACATTAATGATGCTTTTTGTACTGAATTATCACCATCTGGATTTTCAGCAATTGTCTTGGCAAGAACCACTTCTTCTTCAGTCAATCCATAATCTTTAAACAAAAAAAAAATAATGGCATCAAATTACAATTTATATAGTAAAACAATTTTTTTTACAATTGAATTTTTATCTTTTTTTTATTTTTATGACTTTATTGTGGGTGGCTGTTCAAAGTCAGCGGAAATGGCTAGTAAAGACTTTTTTCTTTTTTTTTTTCTTTTCATTTCTTTCAAGACTTTTTCTTTTTAGTGAATTGTGGTGACAATGGAAGTTGTTACACCCTCCATTAAACGTCTTTCAACACCACCCCAAATGACAAATTTAACCAAAAGATACTTTTATTTTATTGATTCAAAACTTACCAGCATCAATATCAGGTTTTCCTTCACCATCAGAACTTGAAGCATCAGCTTTGGCTTCTATAATTTAACATTAAAAATAACAACAAATAACACTCATGCCAAATAATAATAGTAATTATTAAAACAATAATAAAACAACATCTAAATTACCTCCTTCTTTGGCAGCAAAACTAAGTGTTTCAGCTTGTTCATCGTCACTCGATGATGTATATGATGATGATGTATCCTCATGATCTTGCTGAATGCAAGTTGTTGGATCAGAACTTGAGTCTATATCTTTACAATATCAAAATAATAATAATAAAAAATCATGCGTCATGCAAATAATAATAATTAAATTAAATTAAATAATGAAAATTAAAAATGTTACCATTTGCTCGTTGACGTGCCTCTTCAAGTACACTTTGCTTTGTCTGCTTAACAACAAGTGTTTCAAAGCGTGCATCATCAACAAGTGATCTGCGACGAGATGGATATCCATTCTGTGGAAATTGAAAGAACATCCGTTTGTTTATAAAGAAAAGTCATTCAACTGAATTAAAATTTAATAGTAATATAGTAAAGCTAAAGGAAATTACTGAGGAAATTAATTTTGTCTTTTCCACGTGTTCCTTTATTAAATTTGATATTTGACAATATAAAAACATGTCATTTGTAATTTACAAGTTCTATTTTTTTTTCTATTTTTTTTACAACACCGTATGAAGTTGTACGTATGACAAAGTGGGCCAAGTACTTTTGCCGGCGGATAGACAAGTGATGAGTGTGCAAAATCATTGCATCAGAAAATGATATTTTTCTATTTTTTTATTATATATTTATTGCCAGGTATGGGATGCGTATATATAAAATATTTGTTGCATGAAAAAGCCTTGATCCAGTGGCCGATGATTTTACACGCTATTGACCCCCTCAGATATGACACAGCAAATTAATTAAATAAATAAATAAAATAAATAGTAACTTGTTATGATCAAAACTCACTGTGTGAATTAAATTCATTACAGTTTAATTAAAAATTATAATAACCCTGAATTCATTATATACACAAATCAAAATAGATGAATATTATACTTCAATTGATATCAATTTCTATTAGATTTGTTCAAGAAATAAATCAATATTTCGTATTACTTTTTAACTGATTATTTAAATCATTTTGTTTAATACATTTATAAAACAGCAATAACGATAATTTATATATGATCAAGCAAATTATAACTAGCAATTTACGCATGATAAAAAACATTATTCTGTTGATACTTTCAATATGCAAATATATTGTAATATTTGATTAATTTA
Source organism: Aphidius gifuensis (assembly GCF_014905175.1). Lineage (NCBI taxonomy): Eukaryota > Metazoa > Arthropoda > Insecta > Hymenoptera > Braconidae > Aphidius > Aphidius gifuensis. The sequence goes on along the minus strand of NC_057792.1, from coordinate 245,198 downwards.
TTTCTTCTAATCGTTAGCAATTTATGTTTTTTATTAGCATACATACTTATATATTGTTGATAACTAATTAACAGCTGAGATTTTATCAATGTTATTTAGTAATTTGAGATATCATTAATTGAAGATATGCGAGAAAAAACGTAAATATTAATTATAAATAGCATGGTTATACAATTAAATGTCTAGGCAATCTGATTTGTTTTAGTTTCTTAATATTTTGATTTTATTTATTTTTGTTGATTAATTTATTTAACAATTATTTTTTCTATTCTTATATTATCTTATTAATTTAATTTATCTATATTATTTAGATTGACCATTTTTCTAAATTATAGTGACAATATAGTGTGTACGTAATACATCATAATTGTTGTCATGATAAAAACTCACTGTAGACTAATTAATTTGTAAGACATTAAAAAAATCGAAAACAATTATTATATAACAACAAAATAGGGAGCACAGCTTTATTCTGATCTTCATTACGTATATGAATATATTTATACAATATATAAGATAAATTTATTTATGAATATATTAGATGAATTTATTAATGTGGCAATTAAATGCATCGATTAGCATAGTGGATTTATGTGTTATTTTTATTTTTTTTTTTCATATTAATTTATTAATATTTAATTATTTCGTTGTCAATATAGTGTGTGATAGGATAAGTTACAGATGGCTTAATGTGTCGAGCCTCCTATTAGTTAAACATTATAATATATTATGTTATTAATTTATAACGGTCGTTGTGTGTATAGTATTTTTTTATTTTTTATTTTTTATATTTATGCAAACTCAGGGACTCACGCTATGACTTTTTTTTACAATTACAATTTTACAATCACTTTTTATATATTTATAACTTATTCATAATTATCATGCCAACAAGGACAATTTATTTCGAAATTGTGATTATAATACCGATGCAGAGGCTGATTGATATACATATTGTAAAGTTGTTGCATTTTTTTTAATTAACCATTTGATTTTTCATATTTATGCTAAATATTTTTCAAATGATTTCCAATCGCCTTCGAAATTAATACGAACAAGGCCTCGAGCTTTTTTTTTTTTTTTTTCTCTCCTAGTAATACCATCACCTGACACCTTATTATTATTTATTATTATTATTTATATTTTTTTTTTTTACTTAAATATTTTTTTTTGTTCTTGCCTCAGAGTTTAAGGAAATTATATTTTAATTTCTTTTACTTTCTATTTGCGCCTTTACCTTTGACCAGGTAAAAAAAAAAAAAATTAAATAATCATAATAATTAAAAGAAAAAAAAAAAAAAATCTAACAAGACTTATATATTAAACTGCTATTTTATGCTTGGTGTAATTTATATGGTAAGACATTGTTCGTAATGTGAATTACTATTAAATTACTACTCAAACTATTAAATAATATCTCCGTTTATTTAACTTGATTCTGCTGTGACATAATAATATGTGATAAACATTGCCAATTTGTAATTATAAAATAACAAAACTACTTTCTCAAAATTCAATTCATCATTTTAATTATTTTTACTAGATAATTTTCCAAAATTTCACCGAGTTTTTTTTCTCTAGAACATTCACGCTGCAACAAGTTAAATAAATTTTTAAAAAATCAAATAAAAACCATCACTAGAATTTGTATATAATGCGGAGAAAGTCGAGGTCGTATAATACCGTTCAAGTTGCGCGGTATACAAGACAGCTATCGTGGCTACTGAGATGAAAGAAAAAAATAAATAAATAAATAATTATCGGACAGATAATAAAAATGAGAATAAATTCACGGCCAGGGATTCAAATTTTTTGTGGTTCACGGACGCAATTTATTTAATTTCATCATTGACTTATCACATGGTCAATTCAAACACTTGAATTTAACATGGAATTTTTTTAATGCAAAATAAATCATTTTTTTTCTCTCGTCAAATTTAATAACAATTATTTTTGCTTTTATTTGATTTTATTGGATGGTTTATTTTTTTCGTTGATTAATTTAGAACGAGGCTAATGATTTCGTTTGAAAATTAGCAATAATAATGGCCCTATGCCAATATTGGAAAAAATTATAAGAAAAATTTAATTTGCAAGGTCGTTGTGCAACATATTGACAATTAAATCGCGTAACTTTCTCCGAACATCATGGTGTTTAATGTGTTTTTTTTTTTTTTTATTATGATTTTTTTTTTGTCAAGCTGATCGGCAAAATAAATCGTCAAGACATCTTCTTGTCATGTGATAGCTAAGAATTTCACTTGGCTCAAAATATATTTGTGCGGACGTGACAAGGAAGCGTGCGAACAAATACCAACGAAAGTCTTAATAAAATTTATAATTTTTTTTCTGATGTAATTTTTTTCGGAAATGATGAAATTCAGACCGGTAGTCACGAGATATACCAGAAATGAGAAGTGAGATCTCTCAATCATGACATTTTTTATTATGTATATAGATATTTTTTTTTTTTTTATTTTATTTCTTTTTGTTTTTTCTCTTTGATGTCTCAACTTTCCACTCGATACTTTTCCAATTTTTTTTTTTCTTTTTCAAATAATAGTATGTAGTTGTTAAATTTATTATTATTTATTTTTAAAAAAAAAACTCACCTCGATACTGTAAGATTTTTTAATAGCAAACATTTCGCGATTTTTCTCAGCTGCAGCAACTGCCATCATGATTGTATTTGAAATTTTTCAAATTGATACTTCACAAAATGAAGAACACAGGTAAATTTATATTTTGAAAAATAAATTTAAAATATTTTTAATTAATGTCAATTTTCACAGTGTCCTAAATTTTTTGTTTTGCAATAAATTAGGACAACGAAAACTTTTGCCAGAGCTTGCACGATTATTAAAATAAAATAATATAAAATCGGCAAATAAGACCACAGAATTTATGAAATTCTGTCTGTCAATAAAATCAAATTTCTATTGAAATAAATGAAATAATAAACACTGGAAATTTTAATTAAAATTTTCTTTGATTTTTCTCTCACGGCTAAGATTTCGTGTGTGTTGCTTTGGCGAAGCGAACGAGCGAATGTAACGTTGGGGCGAATTGCTCCAGCATATAAACGTTGCCTCCCTTCACCATTTCATCTCGGGGTCAGGGGTGCCCCCCACCCACTCAAACTGAGGGGAAAATAAAATAATATTGTATGATTATTAACAAAGTGGGGAACAATAAATAAAAGCGGGGGTTTTTTTTTGATCATCATACCACGCATGTAATAAACTTTGATATCATCAAAATTCACTTTCATATATATATATATTATTTTCAACACCTTAATCTTTCGAGCCTCCAATAATTTTTTTTTTTTTTATTAAATTAATTATTATTAATTAAAGATAATTTTTGTGATAGTAATAATGACAAATCAATGTCATTATAATTTTTCTTGAATTATTATTACATTTGCAATACTGTTGTTTACAAAAAATTATTTATTATTTTTTTAAACAAATATTTAGCAACAATTTTTTATCATTTATTTTATTTTCTTCTTATTGTTATTTATTAATTAAATAAATAAAAGTAACTTATATAAGTTTCCAAGGGGTAGATTGACATTAAACTTTAAAAATATCATTTAAATTAATTAAATGAAAATTAATTTGATTTTTGACATTGAATCAATTGTTACGTGATTGTTTATTTTTTAAATTTTTTTTACATAATTGTATTATTTTAAATATCATTCATTTATCAAAATTAATGTAAAAAAAATTTTCTCGATTTATATATTTGCACTGATTAATTATTTATTGCGTTATATTTCGAAATTTATTTCGATTTTTTTTTTTTTTTTTCACATTCACTGTCCTCGTGTTTTTGTTTCTACGTATTTAGTGAAAAACAATGACTTCATTAAATTATTTAAAAACCAGACATTTCAAGAAATTTTAATTTTTTTAAAACTAATTTTTAATTGAAAAACATTGTTTTTATGTTAAAAAACAATCCAATGATGAATGAAAGTTATTTATACTTTTTTTTTTTAAATTAATTGTGAAAAATTTTTCCTCAACAAATCAATAAAAGGATAACAATATCATTAATAAACAAATTAATTATTTAAAATTCAAAAAAATGATATCATAAATGAGATATTTTAATTTTTTAATTCGAAAACAATACCATTTTAACTATATATACATATATACAGATGTTTCAAGGGATGAAAAGAAATATATTTTTCATTGCAAAAACATTATCAGTTATAAAAAATAAAATTGAATTTAACATTGAAAAATAAGATTGATACATCATTTGATATTGCTGCAACTGTAATCACAAATTTTAAAGCTCAAATGATGATACTATAATTAGCAACAAGGATATTTTTTTCTCAATGACAAATAAAAGATAATATAATATATTAAAAACAATAAATAATAAATAAATAATTATTAACTGATGATAGGTGAGTCACGTATGCCAGCGGGACATGTCAGTCAATGGACCCGGGTCATACATTCAACAAATAATTAGCCTTGATATTTTATTTATTTATTTATAACATAAATCAAATCATTTTCAAATTAATTCATTCATCAAAGCTACCAGGATCTTTGGAATTTAATTATCCATTATTTTCAACTAATTAAAAAATTAAATTAATTTTAATTTATTTACTCTGTTAATTCGCATGTATTATTTAATTATTTTTTTCTCATTTTTATGCAACTTGTTTAATTCTTAGAAATTTCAATTGAAAAATTGAGACAAGTTTGAAATTATTTAAAAAAGTATTTTTTATTTGAAAATTTGACTGACTTTTTAACAAATAAAATTTAATTTATTTGCAAATAGAAAAATGATATTGGACTTGACATTAAATTGACAGTTTTTTTATTTATTTATATTTAAAAAATTTTAATCAACATTATGACATTTAATTTGTGACAAGTTTATCATTTGAAAAAAAAAAAAAAAAAAAAAAGAGTGAAATAGTCTCTCTCTAGATAAAACCTGATCTTTACTTTCATGTACCAAGGCCACAAAGTTATAATTATTTTATCATAACATACATGTATATGAAATATTGCATTCTATGAAATTCAAAAAAAATAATCTAAATATGAATTTTCAGTATACAGAAATTAAATAATATTATAAAATAATTTGTCACAACATAAATACGTTATAACATCATTTAAATTGAATAATCATTTGAAAATTAAATATATTTACTTGACTTGTTTATTGATCAATATCAATATTTTTAAATTAATGTATTTTCACGGCTTGATAAATATATTTAATTTAATAACTACATCATTTCTAATTAATTGGTGTGTCAATATAATTGTAAAATGATAATTTATTTGCCCAATTTATCAATTATAATATTGTTCAAATTAATTAACAACTTGTCATTTATTGATTATTATCAAATTGATTTTAAAAATGATAAAATTTAATTTACAACTTGTCGATTTGTTTGACAATCAGTTGTCAAATGTTTATCGTCTCCTGTATATTATGTAATAATTAAAAAAAAATAAATAAAAATAAATAAATAAAGAACATCATTGAATATAATGATTTCCTCGATGCAAATTTACCAGTCGATAAAAAACCTTGAATAATTTTTATCAGCAAAAGTCTCAAATGAATATTCCTTGAGACAATAAGGGGGCTCGATTATAATAATTATATTTTTGTAAATAAAATTTCATTGATTTATTAAAATATAATTTATTATTATTATTATTATTATTGATTTGTCTGTTGGCTTATCATGTCGTTGGTGTGTTAATTGGACAGGATAACAATAGCATGCCACTGACACCAAACACTTTGTCAACCAAATATTCCCATTGACAAATTTTAAATTTAATATCATCAAGCTCTTTTTTCATTATATTCATCACATTGATTAAACAATTATGTTTTCATTTAAATTAGAGTTAATATTTTATTTTTTTTCCTTGTAAATGTTGTTGCTAATTTTAGCGTATTATTTTAGTTGTAATATCGAAGGTTACATGTATTATTTGACAAACAATGAGATGATGATGAAGAAAAATAAAATAACATATATATAAAAAATAAAAATAATATTATTACGCAATTTTTAGAAACGAACAGGTCAGTGTCGATATGCTTGGATGATTATCACCAAGTTTTTCCCTCACTTTGTCTCATTATCCACTCATTTTATATGTATTTCAATATTTTTTTCTTCATTTTTTTTATTCGTCAATATTTGAGATATAATATATCTCAAATTAATTTATTTATATCTAAAATTTATAGCTGATTTTTTTATTTTTTATAAATTATATTTAGTAGCGATTAATGTCGATTTTCTTTATTTATTTATTTGTTTAATAATAATAATAATAATATTTTTTTATAGATGGTAATTATTTAAAATAAATACTATTGTTTTGTATATTATTTTTATAAATTTAAAAATTATTTTTTGATTAGTTTAAATGTGGGAAAATGAGAATAAATTATAAATGAGAAATCTAGCCTTGATGATTTTTCTGTAATTTATAAACTAATGGGGATAATTTAATTCTGATGAAAATCATTAATCAGTGATAAATCTTGTTTGACACTTGAGGACATTTTTCCATTTTATACACACACCCCATTGTCATTTCATTACCACTTTATTATTAGATTAATATCTTTTTTTTTTTATTTATTTATTTATTATTTTTTCATTCAATGATAAATCTTTTGTTCATTTGGCAAACTGGTTATACTATATATTTTTAAGAAATAATATAACAAGGTCAATTGAATTTTTATTTTTTGAAAAATTGATACGAGACGGTCATCTTGAAGATCAATCTTTCAATTTATAATTATTTTTTCAACTCTCATCCATAAAAAAAAATCAAAGAAATGAATAAAAAAATATTTCTATATTCATGCGGATAAAATTGTCATTATAAATTCAAGATTTATAAATAAACAATAAAAAATAGTTGAAATAAATTATTTTATTTTTAATTATTTCCATAATTTAAACAATTAAATTTTTTGTCATAAAAAATGAAGGACAATGACTAAATTTAAATGAAACATTCTCGTCAAGTTTGAAGAATAAAATTCATACTTTTTCCGTAAACATACCTTGACTGATTGTCCAACATGTTCACCATAATTTAAAACAATAACCATTTTAAGAATTATAAATATAATAATAAAAATAACATAAAAAAATTTACGTGCAATTGCATTTTGATGTAGATGTAGTTTATTTAATTTTCAGATAAATATATTGGCTCAACATTTTTAGCTGCCTGAAAATATATTCTTTCCATTTTTTTTTTTTTTCGTCAAGCAATAATCATAAAAAATTGCACATTTATTCTTGAATGAATGAATTGTTTTTTTTTTTTTTTTCTTTTTTTATCATATATTTTATTTCTTTTTGTCTTGGGTCGAGAAGTAACGTCAAAATCCACTTTTGCCTTTATGATTTTTCTGCTTCTTAACGTCACACAATTGTCGAGTGGGTGGATTAATGCAAGTGACTTGTGAATCTGGGGCGAAAAAACTACCACCACTTTATAACTATACACAATATTTTATTCTCAGGGTAAATTGTCATATACGTGCACGGATTATGTTTTTTTTTTTTATTTTTTTGACTAATAAAAAAATGAAGAAAAAAAAAAGATTTTATATGACATAGAAAATCTTGATATCAATCTTGCTAAATAAAATTGAATATATGTGTGAAAAGTATAAAAATTATTCTATATTTCAGTTGAAAAATAATTCAAAATTCAATCATCATCAGTTGAAATTTAAAATACTTGTCAAGATTTTATATTTTCTCGATTGAATTTTTTAAATGCACCATTATGCACCTTGTTGTTTTTATGATTATTAAAATTATATTGTAATTGTATTTTAATTTTTTCCATCAATAATGATATAACGAGAGCACATGTTGAACGTGTGCACGTTGACCTTGTTGTACAAACCAGCTGGATTTTGCTCTAGTCAAGATGCAAATTGATCTGAAATCATTGTCATTCACTTGACCCCAAACGGGATGCATGTTATTATAAAATATTTACCGATTTAATCAATTTTTATCTATAATTTATCATCAAGTATTTAAACACGCAAAAATTCAAATAAATTATTTTTTTTTTTATAATGTAAATTCAGATGATTGACAAAGCAACACTTGTTTATTTATTTATTTATCTATTTTTTTCATATATAAAACAAGAGGTCATACTATTTTCTCATGATATATATAAAAGAAAAAAAAAAACCTTCGATAAACAAAATTGTAAATAATAAATTCATTGTTGAAAGCCAAGGTTTCGTCAAAACAAATTTCATTGTTTTTTAAATATTTTATGATGACTCGATATATATTTTGATTTGACAATGGTTTACTACAATCATTTGATGATATTTGTCCTTGTTTTATCGTGTTATTTCATGGTCAGCAAGAGGCTTGTCATTTTACAGAATTTACACCCATCAATTGACTCGTCTTGCTCGTTCAAGTGCGTCATGCACTTGTTCCAGTTACAAGATAAGGAAATAAATATAAAAATAATAATAATAAATTACAAGGCTTTGTTTAAATTTACTTAAAATTTTCTTAAATATTTTTGATGATTTTAATCTTCATGACTAGAAATCCTTGATAATAAAGAATTTAATTTTATAAAATTCTCAATATTTCTGTAAAACAACTGGTCAACTTTTAATTTAATATAATTTAATATATATATATTTGAATAAAAAAAAAAAAAAAATTGAATGAATAAAAACAGGTGAATGTAAATTGGTTATCGTTCATTGATCGCGATTTGTTGATTCAGCCAGTAATGTACCACTCAACAATCAGCTAATGGTATATTACCAAATTGCATTCTATTTTATTTATATTAACCTTGAGGGGTGAAGGGAAAATTTGCTATTTTTTTTATTAAATAATCAGTGAAAGTATACAATCTATTGGATTCTAAAAAAAACCCTCTTTTAATAAATAATTTTATTTAATTTTTTTATTCTTCATGCAGACTTTTTGATGAATAATTATTTTTAAAAATATCAATAGTCATAACTACCCCGAGTAGAAAACGAGATTTTTTTAAATGGAAATATTTATTCTGCAACGTAATATTACGACATCATTATGTTTGTCATATAGGAATTTTTTAATTTTGTTTATTTATAAATTATTATATAAATAATGGAAATATTTTTTGTCTAGTATTTTTTATTTTTTCAAAAATAAAATAAAGGTGTGTTTAAAATGAAAAAAAAAAAAAAAAAACAAATTCTTCCATAAATCTTCAATAAATATGTATATCGATAAATTTAAAAAAAAACAATAATTATTATAAATAAAATGCAAAATATTTTATTGAATAAATTAATAATAATATTTATAATTATCGTTTTTTTTTTTTTTAAATATATTTGCAGTTGTAAATAAAATCAAGTTGATTCATTGCCGGAACAGGAACTATATCAATGTAGGTCTTGAGATGTGTCTATTAAAAAAATCAAAAAAAAAGAAAAAAAAAAAATATATTTATATAAATAAATATATAACAACAAATAAAGTTAAGACTTAAGATCAATGAGGCGTTGCAATAGACTTGACCTTGTCAACAAGTCAACACGTGGAAGAACAACGTTTTATTTATTTTAATAATTTTTTTTTCTTTAATTATTAACAGCTCATTTTGCCCTTTCTAATTGCCAACATAATTACAAATTGCAATTTGAATACAACAATAAAAATTCCTTCGTCTGGAAATTTTTATATTTTAAATTTTGATTTATTCACTTCCTGTTGTATTATTTTACTACTAAATGTAATATGAAAATTATATGTGTCATAAAAAAATAAATAATAATTATAATTTTTCAATATTATAAATCATTTATCTTGAAACGTTTTGTAAAACGTAATATTCAATTTTTTATATAAAAAAAAAGAAAATTGTTTTTTCTCAGTAGCATTATTTATTTATTTATTTATTTTTAAACTTGTAATTATTGATAATTATTATTAATTTTATATTTAAATATTTCTACGAATTCATTTTTAATAATTCAGTAACTTTAATTGACTCTGATAATATTAATTAGTATCATCGTGATGAAAAATAATTACTCAGCTTATATCACTTGCATTGAAAATTAAAATTATTTTCCTTTAATAAATACCTAACAATTTGTTTGAGGCAATAAAAAAAAATTGTAGAATTATTAATTTTTCATTTTCAATTATTCTGGAATTTTTTATCCTATATTTTTTTGTTTTTCAAAGTGTGTTGATGATTACCTGATTATTCATCAGCAGACTTGGGTCTTTCCAATACTCAGTAAATAGATTTTTTTTTTTTATTCATCATTAACCGGTCTCACTATGACCTACCTCATGCGTCATTTGGTTCGTTTTTTTATTTATTTTTTGTCCAAGTGAAATACAAAATGACCAGCATGTTTTTATTACCATCATGATAAACATAGAAGAAGAGCTTGGAAAAACCCAAAAGAAAAAAAGAAAGTTGATTAATCAGCAAGTGTCTGGGTTTATCCTCAATATAGTATAATTTAAATTCAGGTTTTTTTTGTAAAATTTTAATTAATCTTATAAAATAAATATTTTTACAAACGTAGCAACAATTAAATTTCAATTAATATCAATAAATTTACATATTAAAATAATTTAAAAAAAAAAATAATAATGTATTAAAAATGCACGTAACAACAATGTAAAATTAAATAATTATTAATATTATTTTTCACTATTATCAGAATTTTCTGGTAAAGATATAAATTTTTCGGTTATTGTTAAATCATCAATTTGATTTTTTAATTTAACTTTATGAGTTTTAATATTATTTAAATTTACTAACTTTGAAAATTTTTTAGCAAGTGTTTCTTTACCACGTGGGCATGGACTTGATGTTTTAATTTCATTTTTTGATAATGAATAAATGTTATCAGTGTTGGTACGAAAAAATGTACTCCAAAGTGACTTGTTACTTTCATTATTTTGATTTGTTGAACTTGATGATTCAAAATTATTGTCACACTTGTTGCTTTTTGATTTTGCTGAAAGATCAAGTGGACTATTTTGTTCCCTCATAATATCAATATCAATATCAATATCATTTTCAATTATTTTTTTATTATTTTCACTATTTATTCCACTTGATACTCTTGATGACAATTGAATATTTTGAATAGTTGGTACTGGTGTATCAGCCAACAGAATATCATTACGTTTATTGATAATTTCTTGTTCTTCAGAATTTCTAGTTAATCCAGTTTGACTTGATTGACCAGAAATACTTATTATATTTGCTGATGATGGTCTAGAGATACCAGAATTTTTAGAGGAAATTTCATTGAGTGTTGAATGGCCATTGGGGCTTTTATTATAAATTGATGTTGTTGATGAATTTGCTGTTTGTTCTCTGTGAACATCAGCATTAACAATAATATTTTTTTTTGGTGGATGACGTCTTGGTGGTTTTTTTGGTGTTTTATTAATACAATTATTATTATTATCATCATCATCATCATCATCACCATGGCTTTTATTCATTCTACCAATCACTGCTTGTGGTATTGTATTGTATAAAAAACCAACATTATCTTGACTTGAATTCAATGTATCTGGAGTATGAAATATTGAACAATATTCTTGTGATAATTCATCATTGTTTGTATAACGATTAACTTGTACTCTCACTTTATGTTCACGTTTATGACATAATTTTTCATCAATACTTTTATCAATACTTTTTTCATGAAAAGTATCGAAATTTTTAGAATTTTCATCAGTCAATGATGCTTTAATTGGTGATGGAGGTTTTTTTTTAAAACGATTTATCAATCTAGTTAGCCAAAATGTTGTGTTTTTATGATTCGTCTCATCTAAAATTTAAATAAAAAAAAAGAAAACAATTATTTATTATTTCAAGGATAGTTTTTAATAATTAAATAATAATATAAAACAACTTGCCATTTGATAACAATGATGAGGTCTTTGTTGGTTCTTGTGGTTCTTGTGTTTTTTCTGTTGATGATGTTAAAAATGAATTTCTAAACATTGACAGAATACACGTTGTTAAGACAACACCAATTGCAACTCCAGCACCCAATGTCAACATCATCTTGCCACGATCCATTCGCACAATAATTATTAATAATTATTAATTTTATAAATTTATTTAAACAATAAATCAACTCTATCAACACGTGACAATTTAATAATTTATCTTTCCATGAAACAACTTGTCACAAAATAAAATAATGAAAACGATGATTTTTAATTTATTATTATTATCAATATTTTCCTAAATAAAAATCGCTTCAAATGAAAATTCACCTTAAAATGAAAATTTTAAAATGTAAACAAATAAAATAAAATGAAAATTGATTATATTGAATACACACCATGACCTTGACAAAGATCCATGCACTTTTATAATACGAAAATAAAAATAAATAAAATAATATTTTACATTTAAAAAGTTGGGGCAGCCCAGGAATACCGGCAAATGATGTAATATATTAATATTGCCTTGGCCTTTGCCGCATTTATTATTATTACCAATAAATAATTAAATTACCGGTTTACATTTATTTACGCATTAATGAAAATAAAATTCATCTCTTTCTTTAATGTAAATCATTGTTATAAATTTCTACTTATTATTTTAATATATATATTTTTTTATTCATACGTTGAATTAAATTTCAAGGTCAATGTCATGATAATTATTCATAAAAAAAAAAAAGAAAATAAAAAACAACCGTTAAATTCACATACAAAATAATGATTATTAATTTAAAATAAATAAATTATATTTAACAATGAAATTTGAGATTTTGTAAATAATAATATAATGTTCATTTATCCATCGAATTTATAATTTATTTTTTAAAAAACTTTATCTAAATGATAAAAATAAAAATATGACAACAAGACCTTGAACAATTTTACAGTGTCTTCAACAAGGTCTTGTGTATATCAGTCATTATACATATATAGGTCCTTTATTTTTAATTTTTATAATTTGCACAAGGTCAATGATTACAGAATTAAAAAAATTATCAGTCAATTTTTTTTTCATTGGGTATTTTATCATCGACTATTTAATTGACAGTGTGACACATAGATTGATATATATTTATCAAAATTTACCTGGAGGGTTAATATTTTTTTTAATATTGCATTATCATTTGCGGATGTAGAACAAGACAATTATTTTTACATTTAAATCCTGGTTCTTGATTATGTATTAAAAACAATTCATTCATTTTATTTTTACAGAGTTGATGAAATAGTAATATTGTGTCTATTTAATTATTGTTGCAAAATTTATTTTGCTAGAATAGTAAAACACATGGACAAAGTAATTGACAGAAATTCAGGACAATAATTATTTGTTTAATCATCAATTGACAGAGATGGAATGAAATATATATATATAAAAATGAAGAAATAATATAAATAACAAATCCTCGACCTCTTTGAATCAGGTTCAACATCAAATTGCAATATAACAAGTGTATTTTGAAAGACTTAATTTAATAACCTTGAACTCAACCTGACGATGTACCACCACTAATTAATTTATTAATTTTATTTTTCATGTCTTTTTGTTTATTTGATATTTTTCTTATGATAATATTTAATTTTGTCAATAAAGTGGCACAAGGCACTCAATTATTGCGTAATTAGATCTTCCTTAGGCTCTCACTCACCTTAATTATAAATAAATAAATATAAAAATTAAAAAATTCATCAAGTTTTTCGTAAATGTGTCATCAAAAATATAAAACAACTTTATTTAATGGTAAAATTTTATGGTTGACTGGAGTACATTTAAAAAAATCAAGGTTTATTTTTCATATGAATTTTTTTTTTTTTATTTTTTATATCAAGGATATTATTTATAGACAATACAAATGATTTTCACATTTCAATGACACTTAATGTGATTTGAGAAAATGATAAAATTTTTTCAACTGAAAATCATGAAAATTAAATTTTCATATAATTTAATTTGTTAAAAAAATAATATATTAATTGATATTAATTGAAGCGTGTAATTTATCAATGAGATATATGAGTTGTCATTGGTCTGTGTCGAATGACTCTGATCGGTACCACTCGATTCAACAGTCACTACCGCAAAATAGATAATAAAAAAATTGTAAAAAATTATTTAGAAAAAAAATTAGATCCAGGCTTTCTAGAGCAATGCAGCCTTGATATCAAAGTTCCATGCCCACATCCGTGCTCTCTTATTGAACTATTGAGTATATGTATAATTCCAACTTGTTACTTGACAAAACAAAGGAATTTATATCCGGTACCAATATTGTCTATAAGTACTTATGTGATCTAATAAAAAATTGCAGCTTTAATCACAACTCGAATTATTTAAATAAAATTAAAAATCAATTCGCGCAAGTGTAATTAAAATTTGATTGCATCAGTTGGGTCTACGTGTTTTATCGTTGTGTCGTCATGGATTCCATCCACTGTCAATCATTAAATAAAAAAAATCCATTCATTTAAAGGAAAAAAAAAAAAAACAAATTAAATACTTGAGAATTCCATACGCTGGCTATTTTTTATTTTTTTTCTTCAACCTTATTTTTCTATATGCAATAGTCCGTTGACCATGCCAGAAGGCAATCATCATTATAAATTTTATTAAATAATGTAATTAATAAAATTTGTTTATTTTTATAATTTATTTTTATTTTCTATTGTCTATGATTCTTCAATCAGATCATATCAATAATATATTAACTCACTGGGATTTATATTTTATGTGGGACAAGGATAATCATGCTCACAAGTTTCCTACATCCTTTTATATTATTTTTTTTTTTTTTCTTTTGGATTAATCATCACAGAGACAAAAGACTTTTTTTTTTTTTTCTATCAACAAATGTAATTATTTAAATAACATTATAATGGTAATTAAATTATTTGACATTGTTGCGTATTTATTTAATAGTGCGTATATGATTATTTTTTTTCATTTTTACGTAATTTTCAAGTTGTACATGCAATTATATTGAATAGTTCAAAATATTATGTACGAGTGCGTGTAAAATATACTATGTGATCCAACCACACCTCCTCAACAAGGACACATTATTATATTGATATGAAAAAAATTGAAAAAATTTATCTATATATTATATGCAATTTGTGTTATAATGTTTAAATAAAATTATTTAATTTGTATGATGATGTTCGCTGGCTGTTGATTGATTTATCAATTAATCCAGTCGTTTAAAAAAATTAAAAATCACACATTTTTATGTTTACATAGTTGACGTAAATTTTATTTACGATTGAAATCAGATAATAAATTATTGATGATGTGGGTAATTTGCAAATCAATGACCGTTGATAATTATTTTTATTCTCAGTAATTTCTATTGATTTTTTTTATTTTTATTAATATGAAAATAGTATTATCTATTTTTTGGATGAAAATAAATTTTTATTCTGCTTTTTTGACACGAGATAAAAGCTCGACATATCAAGCTCAACTAACGAAAATATGGTTTTAGAAAAATCCAGGATAATCTCGTCGTAAAAGCCTACGACAAGTCAGATCATTTATTATATCACCAAACTTTTTTTATTTTTCCATAAATTTACCTAATTATTATTATCAACAAACAAATAGAATTTTTTTTTACCACTTTTCAAGCACTTGAGAAATTTTATTAAAAAATTAAAGAAAATACAATGCTAAGATTTCTACTCACGCTTTAACTTATTGTTTCATCGGATTTTATGTATAAAGTTATCCATTTAAATGAAAAAAAAATTTTTCTTTTTAAACTTTGAGTTGAGAAGAGATGCAATATTCCACTCAGACTTTGAATAATTTGACACAATTAAAAACTAAGTAAGTCACAATTAATTTGAATACTCGAGAAATATTAATTTATAAATTAATAAAACTACCTACACATTGAAAGGAAAAAAAATAATTAAAAGCGTATACTTTAGTCAGTATGAAGTTTAAATAAAATTATTTAAAAAAAATTGTTATTGACATTTATTTGTCGTGCAAAAATTAATGAGTTTAAAAGGAAAAAAACAGCAGCTTAATTACATTTTGTTGTGAATTAATTCCCTCGTAATTAATCAATTGTTTATAATTATTTGTATGAATATTTTTATAAATAATGAATATTAATTTATAATTTTTTTTTTTATTAATCGTTATCTTTTGTTTAACAATTCAAATATATATATTTATTGACACAATATCACGTTCTGGAGGCCTGCCTCTGTTCTCGACCAATCACACTCTCGATAAAGTTAAAAAATAATAAATAAAAAATATTTATTTGCGTATTAATATGCATTATAATGTGGGTGTGATATTATTCAAAGTAAAAAATTGAATAATTATTTTATTATTAAATTCACTGAGTTGATTGAATTAAAAATTCAGTTTGAAAAAATAATTCATATCTATCTATGAATTTATTTATCGTTAATTTATTTTACTTTCATATTTTATTTGCTACTTTATCAACTGCTCAATCCATCGTTCGTCTAATGGAATTTATACTTTTTTTTTTTTTTTTTTCCTTTATATATGTATATTCATTTTTTTTATTTAATCTGATGAAAATTTTTTCTTACCTCTGGGATTTAAAGTCCAATGAAATTATAGAAAAAAAAAAAATCTATAATCGGATTTATCAAAGAACATTTCTTCTTTTATCTGGTATAATTAAATTTTTGTTTCTTCATTTGAAATATTTTTTATTTTCATATAATGCAAATTTTATTTTTTTTTTCTTCCATATTTTTATGAGTATTATTATATCAGACGCGGAAAAACCTTGGCCAATGATTGAAATAATTAACTAAAGCGTGAAAATGTTGTTAAACATTAAACATAATTGTTAGTTAAAAAAAAAAAAAAAAATTATACAATAATTATTGATGAAAAAAAATAATAAATAAATAACAACTAAATTGATTTGCAATAATTGTCTATTGCTGTCATTACCTATTAATAAACGCGCACACATATTTTATTGATCGAACTTTTTCAAAATAAAAAAACATTCAAATAACAGCGCCGCCACTGTAGATGTCGCTTCAGCCTCTGTCTCTCCAACCAACTGTCGGTAATGCAGACTTTCAAAAAAGCGCATAGCTTCCATTTTTTTTATGCACGAATTTTGATTCGCCGTAAATAAATCAATGATTGCATATTACATAATGATAATAATAAAATAATAAAAATAATAATATTATTATAGGGTGTATTGACAAACCATAATACAGAAAATTTTATTGTGTATTTGTGCATTGGAGGGTCGTCAGATGACGATGAAAGTAAATTTTTATTTGACGATATCCAATGATATCCAAACGAGTTGTTGTTGCGTGGTTGTTGTTACATTCTCGTGAACCGCGGCGCATGCTCTCGCGCTGCGCGGAATATAAAGAAAAAAAAAAAGTAAAATAAAATAATAAAAAAAAAATAAAATAAAACGATAAAAAAAAATCGAGTTATACACCGAGGCAAGGCACACACCATCGCGTTGAGATAAAAATGGCGACTCAACAGTGCGCTATCGCAACAATAAATATATTGTGAATAATAAATATAATAATTATTATATATTAATATATATATGTATTTTAATTAAATTAATATAATATATATATGAATATATATTGAAATATAATTGTACAGTGTTTAGAGTGTTTTTTATTAAATTCTATTTAATTTATTAATTGTTTATTTAGTTATTTATAGTGAAATGTTATTTAATTCGTGACAAATATTATTGTTGCCCACTGTGGCGTTACAAACCCTGAATTATCGGATTATTGTGCGACGTGTCACTGACAATTTTATTTGTACTTTAAGGTATTTATAAAATGTTTTTTTCTTATATATATTTTAATCTGTATTGTTAATTGCTTCATCATATTTTAGACTATTGATTTTTTATATTTTACTCACAAAGTGTTATTTGTATTATTGCTATTTAATTGACGATGTCTCAATATTTATTTTTTCATTTTCGAAATTCAAGAAAGTAGTATTTCGATAATGTCAGTCATCAGGTGAATGATTATTATTTCTTTTTTTTTTTTTTTACTGTAGGTATATAAAGAAAATTTTTAGGACGTATATATATGTATATCTATGTGAAAGGTTTTTTTTTTTTTTCCTTTTTTTATTATTTTCTTTTCACTCCACAGGGCATTGACTTTTGACACTATCAAAGGTGTTTTTTTACATTTTATTTTTCCTTCTTTATTGAACATGTTTTTTATATAATTATATTAAACAAGCATTGGTAATTAATAATGCAATTGTCCTTGATACATGATTAGATAAATTATTTTTTAATTTGACAAATTCTATTATTTTTATTTTTCATTAGCATACCGTCTGTTTACATTGATCAAAGTCCAACATTATATTGGAGCACTCAACTAAATGACTTTTCTAAAAAAACCATCAAATTAAAAAATACATTATAATCATTAACATGAAAATTTCATGATTATTTATTTCTAAATATCAAATAGAAAAACGCCCATGTTCATTTAAATTATTTCTATATATGCAATCAATAAATATATATTATAAATTAATAATTTTGCCTACAAATATACATAAGTATAAATAATGTAAATTAAATTTTATTGATTATTCCTTTTTCACTTATACATACAATATATAATAAAAAACGAAAAAAACAAAATTCCGGATTTTAATTTCATTCATGCCTGGGTTAGTTTACTCGTATTTATATTTCTAACTAACTAACGTATATATATATATATTTTTTTTTTTTAATATATATATATTTAATTTCTTTGTGTATTTTTGTGGATTGGAATCTAAGAGGATTCAAGGCGAGGTCATTATTGTACATACACACACATTTAAGAAGGGGAAATAAAATAGCAGCAGCAGCAGCAGCCGACAATCAGAACAACACACACATGTGCCCCAGTGGATATGCTGTAATATATGGGTCAGGGGATTCTCAAGAATGGGGTTGTTGACCTAGACATGTATTCTTGTCCTTGTTTATGTCGGTAAAACAGACAACTACATGATGAGTTTATTTATTTTCACGCTAGATGTCATTAGGAATATCTTGAAGCGCAATTATTCAAATCTATCGAAAATGAATTATGTTAAGGAATAATAATAACAACTTAATAATTATTATTATTTTTATCATTTTCTATAGCTAATTTATAGGCAAGAATTTTTTTTTTTAATTTATTTTCAGTTAAAAATATATTATGTATTTTAAAAAAAGACTCAGCTCTAGCATGAAAGTGAAAGACAAAGAAAAACATGAGGAAACTATAAATTTATCTCAAGGTTAAAATTCTAATGATGGAATTTTTTTTTTTAATTTTATTTATTTCAACTTGGTCCCTTGTGTATTTTTTTTAAATATAAAATATGACGTAATTGTTGTTACAGGGTTAAATAACCCTCACTGTTAATTTATTTATTCATTTATTTATTGAGTTCATTAAACTGATGATGACAATAATGATTCTCAACACATCTTTTAAATTTCAATATATATATATTATTATAATTGATCAAGTTTATGTATATCGCATTTCCGCTACTTCACTCACTGAAGTTTAAATTAAATAAACTCTTTACAATGTCATATATAAATTATTTAACAAAATATTATTATTGTTTATTATCACGATATATTTTCAGGAAAGTTCCATGTGTTATTTAATTTTTTTAAAAACTTTATTTTTAAATTGTGTTAATGATTTTTGTTTTTCTATTTTTTAATATACAATAAAGTTGTCAGATGATACAATGTGACTGTCTTATCACGTAATGATGATGATAATAATAATTCAATGTTTGGTGTTTTTTTTTTTTTTTGATATTTGAAAGTCAAAATAGTGACGCTCATGAATCATCAGTTTTTTCAGCTCAATTTTTTAAATATTTAAACTTTTTGTAATTATTATTTATGCATTTGGCGTGTTGGCATATTTTCATGAATACAATATGCACTCTGAGTTTGTAAATAAATCAAATAATAGTAAGAAAAAAAAAAAAGAAATATATTAAAAATAATAAAAACTTTCAATGCCAATGATTGTTCACACCTTCTATATACATTTAATTTCCATCTGGTAGATTTATATTTCTTTGAATTCTTTAATTCATTCAAAAGGTAAAAATAATTTATAATAAATAACAACTGGCTTTTAAAAATTGAAAATATTTTTTAAAAAAATTATAAAAAAAACTCTCTCACACCAGATAATTTATAATGATTATAATTTTTATTTAAAAAAAATATATATACCTAGTTATCAGTACAGATATAATATTATAATTAAAAATAATAAAAATTTTATCTAAAAAAAATAAAGTTTTTAAATTTTCATAGTAATATCTATTTTAGAAAAATAAAAATGACATATCAAAAAGGGCCGCGGATGTACGTGATGTTTGGTCAAGCATAAAAATAAATTTATATCTAAAACAAAATTACAATACACAAAAACTTTAAACAAAAAAAAAATGAAGCAATATAATAATAATAATAATAAAAATTAGAACGTCAAGGACAAGTACATATAATAAATATATAAAATTCTAATGATTATTTGAATAATTCAACCTTGAATTATCAATGACCTTTGTTTATTAAATAAAATTAATAAAATTTAAAAAAACTGCCGGATTATAAATTTTATATTTTAAAAAATAACAAACTAAATTAAATCATTGACGGCGACAATGATATGCGATTACGCGGTGCAAGTCAATAATGCACATTTAAAAATTAAATAAAAATAAATAACAAAATATAGGAAAAAATGTATAGATTGCGTTGCGATTATGTATTTTTGTATATAATAATTATTGAAATATAATGGCAGTAAGATATCGTGCATGTTTTGTATTTAATTAGTCTGAAGGATGACTCTCGAAGATGCGCTATCTGGGTCAGCCAGGTGACGTACTTAATACAGCATACACTTACACATTTACAGAATAAACCGATCATTCTCGTTTTTTTTTTTTTTCTTTTTTAAATATATTTATTTTTAGTTTTCATTCCCCTTAAATGTCTATACACGCATCTAATATATCAATTGGCTATTCAAATTTAAATAGCCATTGTTACTTTAATCAAATGTAAAATATTTTTCATTTTTATTTATTTATAAATATAAATATAGGTCATTAGCCTATGAAATTTGAACTTTTTTGATATTTTTATTTTTATTTTATATAATCTATGAATAAACTTTATTTATATATAAAAATACATTTGTGGAAATTAAATTTATTACGTGACATTAAAAATTGAAAAATAAAAAAAAATCTTATCGTTTTATTTGAAAAAAAAAAAAAAAAAAAAATTTGTATAGATGCTTATATATTTGTGTCGGGCAAAACTTTGAGTAACCAGTGTGCTCTTCTTCTTCTTGTTCAATAAAAAAGAAATAAATTTAAAAAAATAAAAATGAAGTAAGCGAACGAAAAATGTCAACGAGTCAACGACCTAGTTATGATATCAACACGGACCTACCTGACGCCACTTTCCAGATAAATCTAATTCAAATAAAAAAACATATTTTTTAACATTTTTATTTTTTCATTTATTAAATACAATAATTATTTATTATTATTTTCCATATATCCAATTTATGATATATAATATACTGAGTCATGAATTTTTTCCTTTATTTAAAAATGCTGATTAAAAAAAAAAAAAAAGAAACAAAATTTAAATTCCCATGAATCTTTGGTTTTTTTAAATTTTTTTATCTATGATTATTTATCTTGAATGGGTTTTTTTATTCTATTTTTTTGTTGCAGCCAAGTTTGACAAAAATGAAGGACGAAATCGATGAAGATGAGCAAGTCACTTTGTCAGCATCAACTTCAACTTCAACCGACACATCAACTCAGTATGGGTAAGTTTTTGTTGATTTTTTTTTAATCTCAATTAATGGTTATAAAAAAAATAAAATGAAAAAAAATGCATATAGTATGTATATGAAAAAAAATATGTCGAGATGATGATGATGATGATGCGCCGACTGTGGGCGGCGACTATAAACAGATAAAGATGGAAAACCGGTTGATTTGGTGGGGGCAGCCGGCAGCCGCCAGTTCGCGCCCAACCGCCGGCACAAACGTATCACTCTGTCAAATAATATCTATATCAATAAATAAAGTATAAAATTAATTACTTTTTAAATTATTAAATTAGGTATATTATTTTTTTTCATTAAATAAACCAAAGTAGTAGAATTTTTTTTAATTCAATACAATACCAAATATTCATTTTTATATGTGAATTTTTTTATTTTTTTTTCAAATTTGAATTTTTTTTCGTCAAAATGATTGTGGGTTATTGAACTTTTGATTATTTCGAGGCTACATTTAATTTATCATAATTGAATTATAAAAAAATAAAAAATTGTTGTTTTGTTAAATAATTTATAAATGTTTATTGCTATTTTTTGTTGAGTGGAAAAACTAAAAGTGCGTATATATTAATACGGCTTCCGCGATTTTCCGAGTTGCGCAGTTGATTTGTTATGTGTTGAACGTTGTCAAGGTCAAGATTCCGGATCGTCGAGTATATCACTTGAAGGACAATTGATTATATTTAATAGTTTTATCAGTATATATATTTAATTGCTATTTTTTTAAATAAAAATAAACAATCTTTTTATTTGAAAAAAATATAAAAAATCAGCTTGATAGCCGGCTTTTTTTTGTTATTATTATTTTCTTAACAAGTTAAATCAATACTTGCAGTGAATTTTTACAGTGTATTTTAGTAAAAAGTTTTTGGAGTAACATGAAAATTATATTTTCTCATGAAAATAATAATAAATGAAATATATAATAATTGAGTGAGTTAATTTGATGATGATGATGATGATGATGATGCTTGCCACAATTTGACTGAGATAATACTTTACTTGTCTTTATCAGTCCTCTCAACACGATCGTCGTCGCTGTCAGATTATTTTTTAAAGCTAACTAATATTAATGCGCCA
Source organism: Aphidius gifuensis (assembly GCF_014905175.1). Lineage (NCBI taxonomy): Eukaryota > Metazoa > Arthropoda > Insecta > Hymenoptera > Braconidae > Aphidius > Aphidius gifuensis. The sequence continues at coordinate 222,106 of NC_057792.1, read as the reverse complement.
AAAAAATTAAATTCAAAATATTTACATGTATTTGTAATTTATTCAGTATTTTATTAATAGAAATTATTCAATAAGTTTTATTAAAATGGCAATTAATACAGCTAGAAAAATTTGCAAATATTTTATCTTATAAATTGATTTATTTAAAAAAACTTTAATTGATAAATAAATAAATAAATAAATAAACATGTGGCAACATCAAGAGAATCAGTATCAAAATGTTGTACCGCAAATAATAAAACAAATTAATTCAATACAACAACAAACCGTTATGTCACCTGATGATAATGCTAATCAAGCCATGACAATTCACCAAAATGATACTTTAAAAGAACCCACAGCTAGTTCAAGGTCAGTATTTTATTACAAACAAAATATAATTTTTTAATACAAAAAAAAAGCAATAAACTAAATAAATTGTGTATGAGGTTAAATTTAATACATCAATCGGCAATAATAATCGCATTCATTTTTTTTTTTTTCGAATTAAAATAATACATATACTTACTTGAATGTAAAAATCTGGTTATTCAAGATTTCTTTGTGTCATATATTATATTTATTTTTAATTTTTTTTTATTGAACGTCTAGGTCAATCGACTCAAAATTTATATATATTTTTTTGCTTTCGAATAAACAATTCCATTCATACAAATTTCATTGATTGGAAAAATATTTCAATAACAAAAAAGGCAAGCTAAATTTGTTGATTATATTTATAACATTTAAATCATCATTTTAATATATATATAAAAAATTAATTCAACAGGTAATTCATATATGTAAACGGTCATTTACCCTGTCAATCTACTTGAACTTTGTCTTTAATAATTTTTATCATTGTTTTTTTAAAATTTGCACTTTAAATTATTTCCTTGAAATAAACAATGTTATTGTTATTTATAAACATAAAAAAAAATTAATTAGTGTGTTTGTCATTTGAAACAAAACAATTTATATCTTGTTTATTTTATTATTATCATTAAAATGCATCAAATGTTAAATTTGATATGCAACTTTTTTTTTTTTTGGTATATTAATCCCAAATGATATGGAAATTTTATTAGCCACGTGTCGGTCAATTTGATTGTCGGATATATATTTCCAATATTTCAATTTCAATATTTATGCATTTCCATATTTTCATATGTACTATAAATATATTTTGAAAATTAATAACTGCACGTGTGTGGCATTTTATTATTTTATATATATTTTTTATTATTCATTTATTCATAATTTAATAAACATCCACATTAGTATCATGTGGATTTATAACAATTCATACAAATTGCGTTGTTGATTTTTCATTTTCATTCTAACGAAATATATACGAATTTTAAATATTATTCATTTTTTTTTTCTTTCAAATCCATGCATGAATGATTATTTTTTAACGATTCTATTTTTTTTTTTTCCAACAAACTTGAAATCCAAGAAATTATTAATTTTCATAAAGGGTTTTAAATAAAGGCATTTGAAATTCGATATTTTTCATTGGATCGTTAAAGCAACTAGTTAAAAAGTAATAAAAAAAAAAAATAAAATAAACTCGTTCGATGAGTTAATAAATAATTTATTTAAAAAAAAAAAAAAAAAACATAAATTTTCTATTCATTCTGCATGGGAAAAATTATTATTTTTTAAAAATTGATATTCAATACTTTTTAACGATGTTTGAAGCGTAATGATTTTTATGACATGGTTTTTTTTTTTTTTTTTCAATAAATTAAATATTTCATAAAAAAATATCTAAAGGATAAAATTTAAAATATTGTCTACAGCTGATAGATAGATAGATAATGCAACATTTTAATTAACACAAACATTTAAAATGATGCGACTGACTTTGACCTTGTTGTCCTCTACCTAGGACATGACGCTTTTCATTGTAAATATCGACTATGTATATTATTATTACAATATTGCGTCACACCTTGTACTCACTACTCAATGATGATTTTAAAAAATAATCATAATTATAAAATGATAATGAAATAAAAGGAAAAAGTATATATATATTTTTAAAATACTTGTCATATAAATTCATTGAGTGAAATTTAGTAAACAACTTGTAGATAAAGTTATTATAGCTTATAATGAAAATATAAAAAATACATAATTATTATTTTTAATAATTGCATTTTGAAAAATATATTTTAAATTTAATAAAAATAAATTTAAACACGCTTGCGCAACAGGTCCGTTTATTGAGACCTACCCCAACTTAAAAGTAACAAGACTATTCTTTCATTGAAATTTATTTATTTTGTTAAATTTAAAAATGAAAGGTTGGATAAAAGAAAAATTATTTTATAATTATATGTCTTTAGTGTGTGTGTGTGTTTTTTTGAAACATTGCATAATTGATTTGAAATTAAAAATTAAATAAATATATAATCAAAGCTTGCAACTTTAATTCATACAGTATTTTTTTTTTCTTTATTTTTATTATAAATAAATATTGGCTGCGTATGATGGAAGTTACTAGAGTCGTAACTCAGTTTCCTGCAGTTTAAAAAAAATTATTAATTTCATATAGTTAACAATAAATTTAGTTTGTAGGACCAATTGAATTTGATAATTTGTTTGATAGATTTATGTGTCGGACTTATTGAGACGTCATTTCACTTGGCATCGTCTTGTATTATTAAAAATATTTTTTGATTGTTGTTAGTAATATTTAAAAGTACTCTAGACATACCAGACACATTGAAACACTTTTTAATCTGCAACAATATTGCTTGCCAAATAATAATATCTACTAACGAAAATGCAAAAATAAATATTTGTCATACAGTGTTAATAATATTTTAATGAATTAACAAACACAAAATATTTATTATAAATATATACAGTATTTTTATTTTTTTGTTAAATATTATTAGAAGGTTTTTTTTCTTCATATTTTTAATCAAGAAGGTCACATGAAAATTACTACTTGACAAACATCCATCATTCTAAAATTGCAGTGTCATAATTGTAGCACACAAACTTGTAATCTCTTAAATAATCATAATAACAATGATAATTTTGTTATCTCACTTGGAAATTTACTTGTGTAATATTATATAAAAAAAAATACAGCTAACGATAAAAATGAAAAATCATATTATTAGATTAATATATTTGATAAAACACTCATATTATATATATAGGTATATATTTTTTTTTGTCATTTTTACATAATAATTTTGTTGATTATCTTAGAAAACAAAATTATTTTTAATAGACAATATTTTTCCATTTTCAATACAATTGTTTAAATAATAAAAATTGATATGAATTTTTTATATACCTGAGACGGATTGCCACTGGATATTTAACAACTTTGTAAGCATAAAAATTATTATATTCTGACGTCAATGGGTTAGAGTCATTTTCAATAGATAAAAAAATAAAAAGCTACAAGTTTTTTGAAATTTGAATCATCAATTAATCCAAAAATGTATATTAATTTATAATAAAATAAAAAAACAACTGATTAAATATATCTAATTAATTGTTTTCAATATAAACTATTTTGTTAATATAGTTTTGAGTTATATTTAGTATAGAAATTTATAGCAACTGTGTACATAATTAGCACATGTGTCCTTGTCACTGGTTATTTATGTTAATGAATAATTACCGTAATTAACAAAAAAAAAACAAAAATAAATATATTTAAACAAATGAATTAGTTTATAATTTAATATAATTGTTTTGGTAATTTATTATACGTGGATTATTTATAAATACATATATAAATTGTGAAAAAAACGTGTTTGCAATCATTTTGAATGATTTTTTTTTTAAATTTAAATGATATACATATATATATATAATAGTTGTTGTATGGGGTATTTTTAAAAATAAAAAAAAAAGCATTAGACACGTGGAGAGAAATTTCATCTTATTTTCATTTATCCTTTTTTTATATTTTTCATCTTCTCAATTTTATATATATTTATATATTTTATTTTTTTTTTTTCTATGCGAAAGTATATACTCCTTTACAAATTACGGTAAATTTTTATATTTTTTTATTTTTGCTTAAATTATTTTCGTCGTATTTCCACACTCACACACACATTATATTTTTTATTTCACATTTATAAAAATTTTATTTATTTTTTTCATTGGTATATATATATTTTCTATCAAAGCGTGGGAGTTTAATGGATACATGTGGTTTAATATTACCTTATTATTTTTGGTGAAAAAAAACTAAAAAAAATAAAAAAATAATAATAAAAATATATTTTATTACAATGTAAATTTTAAAAATATATATTGTATGAAAAAAAAAAAAAAAGGTTTTAAAATATAAAATTTTTTTGTCATCGTTACTGGTTTGGAGAGTGCACCAAAGCATGGTAAATAAAAATTGCAATTTTTTTTTTTTTTAATTTGGCCTTGGTTGGCCTCTAAAATGGCTTCCCCTTAAAATGAACATGCACACGATTAAATGTTGTTTTATTTTATACACTCCCACCAACATACATATGCATGCACTCTTGCAGGCTTGTCCCTGCAGTTGTTGTTGATGATGATGATGATGATGATGATGATGATGATAGTCTCCATGTTGTACTCTTTCACTTTAAATTATATTTTTTACACTTTGGCTGTTGCTACACGCTGCACCCAAGACCACGGTTTTTACGAGTTTTTCGGCTGGCACACACATACTCATATTGCATTACTGCACCGAGTTTTAATACAAAGACACACTCGAGTGTATATCCTGTCTTTTGGTATGTGTACATGTATATATAATATATATATATTTTTTTTTTTCAAGTTACAATGTCACCCTCATATTTATACTCGACAGTTGTTGCACCAGTTTATATGCACTCACTGCATACACATTTTCAGTGATGATGATGATGATGATGACGCTATATATGTTAATTTTTCAATGTGCAAGGTCAAAGTCAATAAATGAATATACATATATATTTATGTTAAAAGATCATTGATCTGTTGAAATATAATTTATTCAATATATACTAATTTATAAACAAAATATAAGCATTTGATTTGTATTTTTTAGTAAATTTAAAATTCTGCTAGCATGCAATGTGAATTTTAGCAAATTTAACTTGGCTTTGCCCATGGCAACAACAACATGTCTCCCTCATTTTCAAGGTGACCTTGCTCAACCCTTACGCATTGCTTTCCTCTGTACAATTTATATATATGTATATATAAAAACTTAGGCAAAGCCATCAAGACGAGAAGAGAGAGAGCTTTAAAAAGAAAATAAAAAAAGAAAAAAAGCTGCACATAAAAATTGAACATTGACAGAGTGACTAGACAGAGAAACAAAGAATCTGCACTCTTTCAAAAGTTGGTTTTTCTTTTATATTGCAGTGTATACTCTTCAAGTGTGACAAACAGGGCGTAAAAAATAAAAAAAAAAGTGTTGATGTTTTTCAGCATTTTATTGTGATGATAGTGAAAAAATAAATTGTAGTGGGTGGGTGGATAGATGGGTGGGGCTTTGGTACATTGACTGGGGCTGTTGATTTTTTTTTTTTTTTATTATTTTATTTTTTCACTTAGTTGAGGACTGAGAGGAGGCAACATTTGGTTGCTCACGAAAACCTGCAGTGAGGCAGGCCGTGGACGACATCCAGAGGTGCCCAATATTTTTATTAATCCTATTTATTATTTTTGAATATATATATCTATATTAAAATACACTCTAAAATATTTATTTTTAAAATAACAATATAAAACATTCCATGGAAGCAATCTAATCAATATTGAAAATGAAATTGAAAAATATACAAGCATATACAACTATGTATATACTCATTTATATATTATTTTAAAAATATGCACAGTGTTGTTGACCAGTGGTTCACAAACTGACTCTGATGTTGCTGAGCAAGATTATGCGTGTCTGGCAATTTATTGACAGATTAAATTAATTATTTGTCGTGGTTTATTGATTGACAAATAAATATATATGCAATTAGGGATATAATCAATCGATTGGATTATTGTAGATTTATTTTGTCGAGAAAATAAATTTAAAAAAAAGCAGTACAATGACCATGGTTAATGTTGGAATCCTTGGGGAAGTTATCTCTCTATAAAAGCAGTCTACTAGCTTTCAGTGGCAGACTGTCGAGTATCGATCCTTACACCCTCCAGTAACTTTGGCTTACACCACCCCTATTGATGTTGCTGCTGATGCTGCTGCTGCTGCGGTTGTGACTGCGACTGCATGCAACCTTCAAAATTATTCGTACAATATGCATTAGCTACATTGTATCCTCTTTAATATTTTATTATCATATTATTAATTCACATACTGTTGAAAAAAAAAATATATAAAAATTATTAATAGATATTGATTTTTAAATTTACCAGAAATATTTTAATCAGAAATGAAATAGTCTGTTTCTTATTTATTTTATAAAAATAAAACTTACTCATTAGTTGATAAAAATGATATTAAATGTCTTTTGTTATAAAAATATTTATATATATTAAAATTACATTAAAAGCTAGTATAAACATAATGAGTTTTTAAAAATATTTAAAAAATATGTGTTGATGAAATAAATTTATAAAAATACTTTTTTTTTTATTAATTTATAAATAAAATAAATATTTAGGTATTTGCAAATTTAATTAATATTTTCAAAAAATTGGCATTTATCCAAAATAACAAATTTCCAGAATGAAAAAAAAAAAAAATAGTATACTGAGTGTATATTTTTCTGGCACTTGATTATAAATTAGGTTTTTTAAATTACAATACAAACTAAATTGACGATAATTTTATAAAAATGAAAAAAAAACTATAACCACGCGTTATTTACAATTTAATATATTTATTTGAATGAAATACAAGAAGAATTTATTATTTTATAAAATTTTGTCAGTCTCAATTTTATTTGAGTCACATTTGCGTGGGTGAAATGAAAAATAAAAAAATATACAAAATTCAACAGAGAATTGAATTAAAAAACTAGAATGAAAAGAAAAAAAAAAAAAAACAACTTTGAATTAATGGGAATCGTCTGGGTGTTTTTAGAATAAAAATAATTTAAAAATAATGCAGTAAGGCTGAAATAAATGAAAGAAAAAGTGTGATTTAATAAACAATTGATATACATTTACAATTATTTATATATTTATAAAATAAAACTATATAATGATGACACATTTATATTGTTACAGTAATGCCAGAGCAACGCGAAATCTTGCGGAAAAACAACGCAGGGATAATCTCAATAACAACATTGCTCTTATGGCTGCATTGGTACCTGTTGTCGCTGGAAGTTCCAGGCGGCAGGATAAAATATCAATTCTCAGACTAGCTGCTGCATTTCTCAGGACACACTACAGTAAATAAATACATTCATATATATTATTTATAAACAATAAATAATTAATTTTTTTATACTATTTATCTATACTTGCAGCAGTGGGCACCACATCTCAGGAATTTTTACCAGATAAATATAATGATATTGATCTTGAACAAAGTTTTCTCGATGTAAGTTATTTATATTATTGATTATTAATTAATTTATACATATGGCTATTTTATTTTATTTTTATTACAGAGTTTTGATGGAAGTGGAGGCTTCCTCATTGTTGTAACGAGCTCTGGAAATATTGTTCATATTAGTAAAAGTATTGAAGGACCCCTCGGCCATGCGCCGGTATGTAAAATTTAATTAATAATTTATTGAAAATATTATAAAACAACGATATAAATGTATGTCAAAAGATTCAATTATTTTACACGGTATTTTAATTTACTGAAACAACAAAAATGCGTCAACTCAAATCATCCAAAGTTTAGATAAAGAAAAAATCTGAAATTATTTTAATTTAATCAGCAAAAAAAAAAAAAAAATTTAATCAAGTATATATTAAGATAAATAAAATAATAACAAGACAGTAGTCTATGGATGGATTTGCTTTAAATATCTTTATCACATAACGATGATAATTTGTCGTCTGTGCTTGACGAGGCATAATCATGACTGACCCCGGTTGGGTATTTTATTTCTTCAGACTGTATGTATATGATAATAATAAACTCAGTGTAATACTTGTCCCCTCTACTCTCGTTTTTTTTTTTTTTTTCTTAAAATATGTCTACAATCAGTAAGCTATTGTGAATAAAGAAATCATAAAAAAAAAATATGGCCACCCACGATGATAACAAGTAACGCGCGCGTCTTGTCAAAGTACGTAACAAGACTTTTGTCTCTCATTACGTCAATGCTGCTTGAAGAAAATCTTTGTTGTTAATGATAAATAAAATAAAATAAAATAACCAACAAATGATTAAATTAATTATTTTTCAGAATGAACTGATGGGAAAATCACTCTACAGCTATATACATCCAGAGGATCATGCTGAATTAACTAAAAATTTAACACCTGATGAATCATTGTTGAACCAACCAGCAGCAATATCAAATATATCAAACATTGATGATAATAATTCAAATTCATCAAATGATTCAAGTTTATCATCATCAAATAATAATACAAATACAAATAATACAAATAATATTAATAATTTTCGTGAACAACGACGTAATTTTAATATAAAATTTGCACAAAGAACAAATTCACGTGGTGAACATACACAATATAAATGTTTTAATATAACTGGAATGTTAAGATTATCAAATTATTGTCGTAATAGACCAGGTAAAAGTAAAAATACAACAAGCAATGATATTATATTTGTTGGTATTGCAAGACAATTACAAAGAAGATTCACCAAATTATCATTATTTGAAGCAAGTAAAGAAGAATATGTTACACGTCATTTGGTTGATGGTAGAATAATTTTTTGTGATCATCGTATATCTGTTGTTGCTGGTTATATGTCTGAGGAAGTATCTGGCTCTAGTGCCTTTCGTTATATGCATAAAGATGATGTTAGATGGACAATAATAGCACTACGTCAAAGTAAGTTTGCTTTTTTTTTATTTTTTTATTTTCATTTTAATTAATTAATTAATCTTCATTTATTTATTTATTTTTACAGTGTACGATTGTCGTTTAGAATTTGGTGCATCATGTTATAGATTATTATCAAAAACTGGTGATTTTATTTATTTAAGAACTCATGGTTTTCTTGAATTTGATAAACAAACTGGTACATTTGAATCATTTGTTTGTGTTAATACACTTGTTGATGAAGAAGAAGGTGAAAAATTAATCAAAGAAATGAAAGAAAGATTTTCAGCAATAATAACAAATTCAAATAATCGTTCAATTATTGAAACAGATAATAATGAAATTAATGAAAAATCAGAAGAACCACCAAGTGTTGAAGATCCATCACAACTTGAAGGTGTTATTTTACAATTAATTAATGGTTTATCACCATCACCAACAATAACAGATGTACCATTAGTATCATCACCAAATCCAGAAATTCAATATGCTAAAGCAGCAATGTATTCACAACATATGCCACCAGTTAATATACACACACGTCAAATTGGATTAACATCATCATCATCATCATCATCATCATCTTCATCGTCTTCATCATCGTCATCATCAAATTCTTCTTCTTCTTCTTTAAATCATGATAAACGTATTAAATCAGAAATTAAAAACATTAAATCACCAGATAATACAATTAATAATAATAATAATAATAATAGTGATAAACAAGAATCATCATCATCATCATTATCATCATCAAAAACATTATCAACAAATTCAGTTATTCAAAAAATCAGTCAAAATAATTATAATAAAATTAGTGAAAAAAATATAATTACCGAGCTTGATGATAGAATAAGTCCAGTTAATATTATTGATGAAAATATTTCAATTGTAAATACATTTAATAGTAAAAATATTTATGAAAATGATAATGAATTGAGTCCATCAGTATCATCACATCATGGTAAACCAGACAGTATGATTATGTACATAAAAACTGAAAAAATTGATGGTAATTCAATTTGTGGTAAAAGATCATTAGATACCACCAATGATGATGATGATGATGTTAATATTAATGGTAAAGCTAATGGCATTGATGATGGTGATAATAGTACATCAAAAAAAAGACAAAGAAATGAGTATTTTAATAGTTCACCTGAACAGGATAAATCAAGTCTTCAAGATATTATGAAATCAAATCCAGATATATTAAAAATGCTTGATGAAATTGGTCATGTTATGAATACTGAACCAGATCCAAATGTTCCACCATCATTATCACAACATTATGCATCTGAACAAGTTGATGAAACACTTAGAAATTTAGAGGATAGAATAACTTATCAAGAAAATCAACTTGATGAATTGGGTCTTGTTATTGAAAATTCAGATCTTCATTCACAACGTGATAATTATGATCAATTACAAGCTGAACATGAAATACAAAAAAAAATGATTAAAACACTTCAACAAGATCATCACAGTATGAAAGTTATTAATGTTAAACAAAATATTGGTGTTTGAAATTTATCATAAGCCTTCAAAGTAAATCAATTTTTATTGTTTTTTTTTTTATTTATTAACATTTTTTAATTTAATTAATAATTGACAACGTACTTGGTCAATTTATCAATTAATTTATTTACAACAATTGGAAAAATTATAAATTTAATCAGGAAAAACAAATTGATCATGTTGAAATATAAATTGAAAGCTAAATAGCGAAAAAAATAAATTGTGCAATCGATCGATATATAATATTTTTTTTTTTTTTTTTTTTTAATTTGTTAGTCAGTGTGTAATTTGATAAGTAACAAAAAAAAAAAATAAATGTTATCTTCCTGAATAACTGACTGAAAAAATCAGGAAGAAATTCATCTTAAATTAGTAATATTAACTATTGCTTTGTTTTTAAATGAAATAATCGGCGAAAATAATTAATAATAAATTGAGTGTAAAAATTAAAAAATAAAATCTCTATTAAATAGTTTAAAATTAAATTACTATTAAAAAAAGAGAGAGAGAGAGATAAATAAATAAACCAAGTAAAAAAAACCAAGGTAATAAATTAAATTGTTTACCTGAAAATTTCAACTAAGCAATTACAATGTAAAGACTAATCTTGTAAGCATATAAAACAAAAAAGAAAAACAAAAAAAAAAAAACTATATAAATATCTATATAAATCAAGAAGAAAAAAAAGAAAAAAAAAAATACTTTGATTGTTGTCAACGTTTAGTTGACACACCGTAAGACTGCAATGTTAATTTTATTATAAACATATATATAAATATAAATATTATATACATAATAATAAATAATAATATTAAAAATTATTAATAACTACTTTCCCAATTGCCAACAAGGGTTGCCCATTTGTTTTTAATTAATTCTTTTTACATAAAAAAAATATAAATCATCGTAATCATGTTGACTGCATAATTAATAAAAATTTTAACCAGTCATAATAATAATCATAATCATAATAATAGTTGATAATAAATAAATAAATAAATTGACATGTGTTTTATTACTTGGCACAGTTTGTAATCGAAATTTAAAAAAAAAGAGTAAATTTTGCACCATTTTATTCAATATATATTTCACTTTTTCATAAGACGATAATAGTAACTCATATAATAATAATAATAAATAATAAATAAATAAATAGTTAACAATGCATTCACAATAATGTTTGCTGCAGATATGCTAACAGAGAAAAAAAAAACTGTTAAGTACAGTAAAAATAAAAATTTTTCATTTTTTAAAATAAAAAATAATAATAATAATAATATTTTAATAATAAATAAATAAATAAATAAATAAATAAATGGTTAATGCAAATGAAAAGCCAAGTTTGATATACTTAAATTCATACCGGCCTAGTTGTTAATTAAAAATTTGTTATACTGGAAATTTAATGATAAATAATTAAATAAAAAACTTTTAAAAATAAAATTTTAAGACAAGCTTGGCTTTTCAAGTTGTATACTTTATAATAATAAATAAACTGTTTGTTTATGTCATTAATGCAAAGACAAAAATAATTTATGGAGAAAAAAAAATAGTGCGATTAATTATTATATAAAATGTATAATGCATAAATGTACTCATCAAATTGAAATATTGATGGGTATTTTTTTGAAATTTAGCTAATGAAAAATTGTTTAAGATTATTGAATTTAGAAAAAAATGAAAAAAAAAAAAAAAAACATCGTAGATCCCTCCCCGACTCCGACTAATGTATAGTACAAATTTATAAAATTTAAAACTGTCTGTGTTTTATTAAAATATTCGATGAAAAAAGAGACAATTTAAATTGATAAATATATTCATCCAGCAATGTCAACGACTTTAATTTAGACTGAAAATTTATTTATTAGAAAAATCACTAATTATGTTTATTATTATTGCTTTGTTATAATTATTATTATTATTTTTCTTTCATGTCACCGAATTGAAATGTGCTTTGCTCAAAAATCCACTAAAAAAACAAGAAGAAGAAAAAATAAATGAAAATTCTATATACATAATATTATTATATTTGTAAATTAATACTCTGGATAATATTATCAAAAATAATTAACCCTTAATTAATAAATTTTGTATATTTAATAACTCAAAAAAATTTGTTCCTTTTTTCTATACAATAAATAAAATAATAATCTCTTTTATTTTATTTCGTAATAATATTATAAGAAAATATTATTATTTTATTTATATTTGTTTCTTTGGAATTTAAAATTATTAAGGCTGAGTTGAAAAAATAAAAATGAAATTGTACATGTGGACACAGACAGTCAACCCATTATATTATTATTATTATTATTAAATAATTAATCCATTTAACATACCTAAGTATATATTGTTTAAAATAGAGTTGAACTTTATATTGTAAATACGTTATTATATTTATACTTTGCCGATTATGAAAATGATAAAAAAAAACAAAAAACAAACAAACAAACAAACACAAGTGGCTTTTATGTTCATTAAAAAGAAAAAAAAAAAAAACAAAAAACAATTTGCATTTATTTATTTAATTTTAATTTAAAGACAACCTATAATAATTTCGTTTTTTATTTTTTTATTTTACAGCATCATCAGAGGACTTCAATAAATTAAATCTAATTAATAATAATATTACTTGCCTTGTTGCAATTTAAATTTTATAAAGAATAAAAAACAAAACAGTAAAAGGCAATCATCAATGAATTTATTTAAAACAATTTCTATATTTAAAATAGTATTCAATTGAATATAGTTTAATAATTGTTATTGTTTATTTCATTTTTAAGTCAACAATTAATTTAAATAAAAAAAAGCATAATTATTTGTTGTTAAATAATAATACAATATTTTTATTTGTAAAATTAAATTATTTATTTGAAAAAAAAAACAAAAAATATTAAATGAAATGTAAATTATAATTATCATCAATAAAAAAAATTAATAATATACATAAGATAGATTATTTATCTTCAAAATAATAATTTATAATTTATTTTCTTGATGCTAAAATAAATTTATGTGTGCATTTTTAATTTATCAACACATTAATGAAAAAAAGGAAATAAACAATGAATGATATTTGGATATTTGGATATTTGATTTGCGTTAATAAGTTTATATATATTTTTTTCATTTAAATATCTACAACTATTAATGTCACCGTCATATATATTTTTATTATTTACAAATGATTTTCAAAATCATAAATCATGGGGTTTTTTTTTTGTTTAATTTACTCAATGTAAATATCCTCAATGGGAAATGCAGTCTCAATATATTGGGTATAGAATCGATGAAAGGCTCTTCTGCAAAAAAAAAAAAAAAAACAAAAACATTAAACATTTAAAGTTCAACTAAATTAATATCTAATATCTAATTTAGCTAATGATTATGTTAAATTACCCAACAGCTTCAGCAACAGGCCTCGTTGATTCTTGACCTATAAATACATGACAGGCAAAACGCTGCAAAGTTGGATGTTTTGTGATGAATCCAAGATAGCGATGATCCCTCGGATGAAATGCACAAAATGACACATTTTTTAGTGAATAAAAATAATCATGACACGGTCCAGAGCTTTTTTGTTGCTAGAAAGACAAAAAAAAAAAAGAATTAGATATAAGATAAAAATAAATAAAAGCTAAACAATAGTTAATAATTTTTGTAAATTGTTGTATTACCCTTGGTTTACTTCTGTCGACCATTCTCAAGCCTTGATCAGAAACTTCAAGAATACAACTTTGTGATTCTGGTAAATCATTTGAGGAATTACCAACAATTCTACGTACTGCTTGACAAACAACACCAGTACCTTTGTGTGCAAGTGTCTCAACTGAACCAAGATAGCCAAGTAAATAACGTTCACGTTTAACTTTTGGTGCTGTTGGATCAAAATCATTGTATTCCATATCAACAGCATAAGCCGATGGAAATATACCTTGTCTGCCAGTACGTAAATTAACACCTTCACACCATAAATCATCAGCTTCTTTTTGTACATATATTGGATCACCAATTTCAAGATCAATTTCATCATGATGACGTGGTACAAATTTATGAAGACTACGATGAGTTGCTTCAAGTAATTCAAGACGTGTAAATGGTGTACCACCACTACCTAATAATGACAATTTATTTATAATTTATTTAAAATAATAATAATAATAATAATAATATTGAATTTACCAGGTGTACTGCTTGATGATACTGAATCTAAATTTTGTAATGTATTACATGTTACTGGTGATACACTTTTTGGTCCATTATCAGGTGAATGTACTGTACTATGACCACTGTCAGTTGTCATTCTTTCACTGTCTGGTGAGCTATCCTCATGACGTAGTCTTGAATGACATTTTCTTAATGACAAATGTGGTCTACCTGAGCCACTTGCACCAGCCAATTCGTCTGCCAATGATGTAGATGAATTAAAAGCTAAATAATAAATAATAAATTAAATTATAAACATAATAATAATAATAATAAGTTAAAGGTAAAATAAACTTGCATTTTTTATTTTTTGGTATTTCAGGAAGACGTCTACGTCGTCTTTCATTGTTACCACCACCACCACTTGTTGATCTATTATTTGATTGATGTTCAGGTGTCATCCATGATCCAAGACTTGAACATGAACCACCAACATCACTGACACCACTGTCTCTTCCATTATTTGATTGTGTACCACCAGTTGTTGTTGTTGTTGTTGATATCAATGATGGATATCTATTAGCCCTATTACTGCTTAGTCCACCGAACAAGCTAATTTATAAACATCCATTCTACTATTTTCAAGTATTCTACCAACTACTTGTCATACATAATAATATTATATATATATTATAAATACCTAAAATCACTGTCAGCAACAATTGATGAATGTTGATCAATATCTTCACTTTCATCACCTGATGTATGACCACTTTGATTATTATTATTATTATTATTATTTTTATTTTGATGATGAATTAAAGCAATATCATCATCATCATCGTCATCTGAATCAGCTTGAAGGCCAGAATATGAACGTATTACAATTTCATCATCATCATCGTCGTCACTTCCTTGTGATGACGTTGGAGAATCATCAACCATAACATCATGAACGAGTCTGTATATAATTTTTAAATATTATTATTTATTTTAGATCATCAGCATCATCATCATCTTGGCTTGGCCGAGTTTTTATTACTACCACCCCAAAAATATAAAAAGAGAACACTAAAAGGTCGCGATCGACACAGTATTTCAAGCCGCATGCATATTATATATTATAAATAAAATTAGGAAAAAAATATAAATTTGTCGAAATACATGGATAATCTTTAATGATTTATTTTATATGGCAATTTTAATATTTTTTTTGCATATATAATGTGCGTGTATATTTTTTTTAGATGCAGTTTATTGATTTTTCCAAGAAGGTTCAATTACCATTGGACCATTATATATATAAAACATACACAAATTTACAGCATCTTTGATAAAAAAGAAATCATTCAACCACCGCACCTTTGAACATTTAATTTTAATTCTATCTAATTGAATTTTTTATTTGTTATTTCAAGGTTTGTTGGAGTTTATTCATGCAAGGATCAATTAAAATAAAAATAATAAACTTACGTATAATTTGAAATTGGTGCCTTGAGATGTTGCGGCAACCTTTCAAAATATTGTCGAAATTCTTCAAACTCAGTATCAGCCATGTCGAGTTTTATATTTAAATATATAATATAAAAAACTTTTGGTGATGGTGGCCAACGTATCGTTGACACCTTGGACAACGATGATGATGATGATGCCGTTGACGATGCTCTACGTTGGCGCTGTTGTATACGTTGTTATTGATTCTTAAGATATTTCTGATATCGCGAATAACGCAAGCGCCAACCCTCTTTCATCCCACCACCACCCACTACCACCCTTCATTACTTTTCACAATAAATTAAATACACTCTATGCAATCAAATATATCTATTATTATTATTTTTATTTTCTTATTATTAATCATTTAAAATTGAATTTTTATTTATTTATTTATTATTTTTGAATGGTTATTTTTTAGATCGTGACAAAGTAACATTGCAAGAGGATTTTCATCAACTTGTTGACGTATCATGTTACCATTTAATTCTAAAAATGAATGCCATTTAGATTAATTAATTGAAAAAAAATTTATTGATGAATATTTTACAAATGAATGATATGTATAATGTATTTTTGAATTGTCTTATAAGACTTTGTTATGTTGTTATTTTTCCATATTAATAAATTTCAAGATCAATTGCTGATTACGTATTAAAGATAAACGTGGAACTTGGTGATACAAATGAGTTACTTACATGTTTGACGATAGGGGTTAATTGAACTTTGAAAAGATTGTATAATTGTCAAAAAACAATGTCTGTACTTGAAGGGTCTCGAGCAGTCATCATTCTGAAAATATTAACAAGGTATTGTTAAATATTTTACGCAATAATAAACAGACTTTCTCGTAACATTGAATATAAATGGGAAAAATAAAATAATATAGCATCACTCACGTGAAGAGGGTGTTGAAGCTATTTGAGATAAATGTATATAAGTGATGAAGGTACAACGTAATGTGCTGCATTTTATTAATAAATTATATATTTGCAATTATATTAAATAATATCATTTGTTAAGTAATCAATTGTTATTTTTTTTTCAATACAATTAACAGCTAAAAATTCCATTTACATTGATTTATATTTATTAAATTAATAAAACAAATGTAAATTTATAAAAAATTAAATGAATAAATGTTGTGTTAAATTTGATTTATCCTTGTTGTATTTATTTTCATTGATAAATGATAATTGAATTTAATATATAGATATATACAATAAAATGATTAATAGCTTTTAAAATTAATCAACTGATAAAGATGATATTCATTTCAGTTATAAATGTAGCATTAAATGTACTGAAAAATAAAAAAAAAAAAAATAGAGCTTTTTCATTAACGACAATCTTTGTTCCGTTAAATCAAAAAGCTTTTACTTGTGAATCTTCATTAAACAATTGTTCTTTGTGGCTTGTCCACTCATCATGACTTAAATTATTCTGCTTAACGACTCGATAAAATATTTTCTTTCAATTCATATACTTATATATATATATAAATATTCCAATTTACGTCATGCTATAATTCATCTATTTAAAAGCTCGTTTTTTTTAATTTTTTATTTTAAAAAATTATTTAATTTTCATTGATAAAATTATTTTTCTAATATTTGTTTGTTATTGTTTCATCTAGCTCTAATGTATATATGTATTTATTTTTATTTAGAAACTCTTACTCGCTATTGTTTTATTCATTAAATTGAATATTTATCACACTTGAAAGAATTATTTTTCAAATGAAAAAAAGGTTATACTGCGACTGCGATATAAAATAAAAATCTCGCCCATAACAAATTTTCTAATCCCACCAATGAGATTGTAGGGGTGAATATTGTAAGCCAATGAAAATTGTGAATCGCGTCTTTGGACAATCAAACGGAGGGGTTGAATGTTTTAAGAGATCGTGATACCAACGACAAGATATCATTCACAAGTTTCTCTTGACTGGTACACTAGTCAACTAAAAATTAACTAAAAATCGACTTGTAATAAAGTCAAGTATTTAAAAAAAAAAAAGAAAAGTTAATAACAATGAGCAGTTCGGGAAAAGGTTTATTGGCAATGTGGCTTTATGGAAGAGGACAAGAATGGGCTATCAAAGAAGGCAGTCCAACACATAATAAACAAAAAGTTGTAAGTTTTTTTTTCAAAAATCAACAATATTTTTATAAATTCAATTTAATTTAATTTATTTAATATATTTTTTTGAAAAAATATAGAATCTTGCAATTGAAAATAATTCCAAAGAAGATAATAAACAATCTGTTGTATTTTCACTGAAAAATCAAATTGGAAGTTTAGCTCGTGCCCTTCAAGTATTTCAAGTACGTAAAAAAAAAAAAAAAAGAAAAAAACTTTTTAAAACAAATAATTATAATTTATTTATTATATATCCTTGCAAAATGAATGTTTATGTATTTATTTGATTGACCATGTAATGTATTACTATATATTGAATCATATATTATTTATTTATTTCTTCTCCCACTTTTATGTAGAGCAACAGGCTTTCATGGTCATCATGATGATGATGATGAATTAAAAAAATACTTTAGTATAGAATTATTATTTCAACGAGTAACATATTTATTTATTTAATTAATTTTTATTTATTATTAATTAAGGATTTAGGAGTTAATGTTGTGCATATTGAATCGAGAAAATCAGTTAGAAGTGAATCGGAATACGAGATACTTGTTGATGTTGAGTGTGAACAAAAAATAATGGAACAACTTATGAAAATGTTGAGTAGAGAAGTTGCTGCTATTAATTTGTCACAGTATGAAGAGTCTAAAAGTTTTCCTCATCCACCTTTGTTATCTGCTGCTCCAAGTTTTGGTAAAAAAAAAAAAAAAAAATTATAAAACAAATTTACTTAAATATATTATTTTATTTTTAAAAAAGATTACAGTGAAGTTGATATGCCTTGGTTTCCGAGAAAAATAGCTGATCTTGATCAAGCTCAAAATGTGTTGATGTATGGTGATGAGCTAGATGCTGATCATCCGGTAATTATATAATTATTATTTAATTTTCATATATATGATTGTTGTTTTAATAAAAATATTATGTATTATTTAAAAATCTAGGGATTCAAAGATCCTGTCTATCGAAAACGTCGACAAGAGTTTACTGATATTGCCAATAATTACAGACAGTAAGAAAAATATAATTTTTTAAAATTTTATACATTTATAATTTACAAAAAAAAAAAAATAATTAATTTCATTTTAGTGGACAATCAATTCCCAAGATACAGTATACTCCACAAGAAACTAAAACTTGGTAAGTAAAAAAAAAATATAAATGATGCAAAATAATAATAATAATAATAAAAAGTTTAGTATGACACTTGATCGTGTTGTTTTATCAATGATGGCAATAAGTGAAAATGTATTTTAGTTGATAAAGTTTATAGATAGAATATATACTCGAAAGATGATGCACCATTCAATCCACCTTAATTGCCTTGATTCAATTTTATCAACGTAAAGTGAGAAGCTCTGTTCAAATATAAACTACATGCTTCTTGAATTGATTCTCGAGTTTAACAAACAATCAACATAATAAACTTGTAAATTAAATAACATTTATTTTATTTTTCAACAGGGCAACTGTCTTTCGTGAGCTTCATCAACTTTATTTGAAACATGCATGCAAAGAATATTTAGAAAATTGGCCAAAACTTGTCAAATATTGTGGCTACAGGTAATATTGTTATTTTTTTATTTTTTCAACATGCAATTGATAATAATAATAATAATAAATTGTTAAATAGGGAGGATAATATTCCACAGCTTCAAGATATATCAGTATTTTTAAAAAGTATAAATTTATTATTGTATTATTTATATTATAATTATTATTATTGATTGAGTTTATTTAAATGTTATTATAATTTTAATCATCAGGAATGACTGGATTTCAATTGCGACCAGTTGCTGGTTATTTATCACCTCGTGATTTTTTATCTGGATTGGCATTTCGTGTATTTCATTGTACTCAATATATACGACATTCTTCTGATCCATTTTACACACCAGAACCGTAATTAATTACATTAAAATTACATTATTTATTATTTAACATACATATGTATTTAATTGTTTTAATTTTTTAATTCAAGTGATTGCTGTCATGAACTTTTGGGTCACATGCCACTTTTGGCAAATCCAAGTTTTGCCCAATTTTCACAAGAACTTGGTTTAGCTTCACTTGGAGCATCTGATGAGGATATTGACAAACTTGCAACTGTAAATAAATTAAATTAAATTAATATATACATATTGAAAATAATATTAATTTATATAAAAACAAAAAATGATTTTTTCTTTTAGCTATATTTTTTTACTGTTGAATTTGGTTTGTGCAAAGAAAATGGTGTAATTCGTGTTTATGGAGCTGGTTTACTTTCATCTGTTGCTGAACTTCGACATGCACTGGAATCACATGATAAAATATATCGTTTTGAGCCAGATGTTACTTGCAAGCAAGAATGCATTATAACTGCATTTCAAAATGCATATTATTATACTGACAGTATTGAAGAAGCTAAAGAAAAAATGAGGTAACTATATTTACTTTTATACAAATAAATAAATAATAATATTTAATTTATTTTTATTAACACACACACAGAGCATTTGCAAATCAAATTCAACGTCCATTTGGTTTACGTTACAATCCATATACTCAATCAGTTGAAGTGCTAACAGATGCCCAGAAAATAACAGCACTTGTCAGTGAACTACGTGGTGACTTTTGTATTGTCTCTAATGCATTGAAAAAAATTCATGAGCAAGATGACACGATTGATGTTGAAAGAATAACAAATTTACTCACTCATGGTATTGATTTGGTTCAAGAATCTTCTTCAGCATCATCCTCATCATCCGAGAGTGATGAGGGTGACAAAAGTCCAAATATTCATGATGTCACAAGAAATATTGAAGAGGCTGCTACAAGTACTCACGATGAATATCATCCCAATACAAGTTCATTTGATCGACAACGTTAAATTAAACTTGATGAAATATAAATTAAAAAATATTACAAAAATGATGATGATGATCCTAGAAATAATTTGATGTATTAAATTATATTTGTTGTTTTAATTTTTCTGTCTTACCTGTATAATCGAGTTTCAAAAAAAAAAAAAAAATATATATATATATATATAAATGTAATAGCAAAGTTATCAATATTTTTTCATGTCTTTTAATTTAAAAATAAAAATTAAATTTCAGAATGAAGAAGGATAAATGAATAAAAAGCTTGGCTTTGAGCTAAATGCATTATATTTACCTATTTATTTGTATTATTTATATTATGTACAAATCATTAATTCTTGTTTTCTTATGCACTAAATATAGGTGCGATGGATAGATCTTTTTATATACATTCATATGATTTATTTATTTTTTTTTTTGTTTCAAGTATATATACTTATTAATGAAATTTTTAAAAACACCACATCACAAGAAAATAACGAAAAAAAAAATCATAATAATTAGAGTATATATATATATATAACATGTGTTGTTTGTTGTTGTTGTTGTTGTTTTAAATTCAATTACTAATTTAATTATTATTATTATCATTGTTTTTGTTAATAATAATAACAATAATAATAATAATATCGCTGTTAATATTTGTATACATATTATTTTCATTATTTTTAGTCATTTAAATTTTTAATTTTTTAATATTTTTTCTCCATTTATTTATCAATTATTAATTTATATATTTTTTTTTTTTATTTTTTTCTTTTGCTATTTATTCACGTTGACATTCGTACAATCGTATCATTTCTTTCTTCTTTGTGTTTCATGTAATACATTCAATTAATTGAAACAAATCTATAAAAATATTTCTACTCTCACGGGCGGTGAAACTTTTTCATTTTTTTAAATTTTAAACTTTACTCAGTGTTGCATTATTATGTTGAATAAAAAAACTTGGTAACTATTACCAAATCTAATTAAAATACATGTACTGTTTTCAAACTATATATTATTTTTTTATTGTTTTATTGTTTTATATTTTTTTTCAGCCATTGATTAGGAAGTCTAATTATTCATTTATTTATTTGTTTATCGTGGACTGTGTGATATGCGGCAATCATTTTGGACCTGATGCTGCCTCTAAATAAATTTACTAAATTATATATTTATTCACCACATATTATTTAACAAAATTAAACAGAGAAAACACTCGTTATCATTATCATTATTATTATTATTTTTAATGTTGTTATTATTATTAATATTATTAATATTATTAGTTTTTTTAATTTATTTTTCATTATCATCATCATTATCGTTATCATCATTTTCTTTTTACTTTTATTTTTTAAATCTTTAATAACATTTTCATTTATTTTTTCTTAATTTTTCTTAGGAGGATTTTTTTTTCAGAAATAGTGTTATAATTCAGCCACATATACACAAAAAGGCACGGAATGATAGTAGACGTACAGACATGCGACATCTGGCCTACAATTTGAGATAAAATTATAACAATAAACATTCATTGCCATGCTATTTGTTTATCATCATTATTATTATTATTTTATTTTTTTTCAATAATTTTTGACACAAATAATTATGCACAGCTAAAAAACCTTTTTAACTTTTTTTTTTTTTTCTTTTTTTTTATACAAAAATTATCACAAATTTGAGGAGCAAAAGAAGCTATATTAATAAGTGTGAAATATTTTATTTTTTTTTAATTTTATTTTTCTATTTGATAATTTTAATAATTGTGATTATTTGTATTGTTATTATTATTTATTTATTATTTATTATTATCCAACGTTTCAATAAACTCATTATCCTCAAATTAATACCTGACATTTTTTTTTTATTTATTTTTTGTTTGTTTTACTTTGTGACATATTATTAAAACTCCTCAAACGTTAAATTGATTTTTTTTTTTTATCATAATATAATTATTATTATGTGAGATGTTTGAATTAAATAATAAACTAATAATTGATTGGTTTTTTGTTTTTTTTTTTTAATTGAATAATATTGTTGTAATTTGTGATGTAATTTTTAAAAAGAAAACAAAATTTATGTCAGTCTCACGTGTATTGAAATTATTTTTTAAACGGCAGTTTTCCTTTTTTTTTTTTTATAATCAATTGCCATGTTATTAATTCTCACTAGGCCGTTTATTTATTTTTTAGTTTTCTTTTTCAATGATAATAATTTAAAATAAAATAGAAAAACAAATTATGAAATAGAAAAAAAAAAATTCTTTTAATATTAAATAACAATAATTAATAATATTATTTTTGAATCGGCATACTTTACATATTGTAATCAAACAAATATTTCTTTTTTTTTTAATTTTTAGATTATATATTTATAATACACATTATCCCTTGTTTATTTTTTTCTTTAAATTTATATTTATTTTTAATTAATTAAAAAATCAGACTTTCTAGACCCGCGGCCCATGAAACCGAGTTTGTGATTTTATTTTTTGTTTAATGTGTTTCTTTTTTTTTTTGTTCAATTTTCAATTTATAAATCACAGTTTATACTGATCCATGATCCACGTGTTACCAGCCACCAGAAATTATTATTTTTAATTAACAATTATTATCATTATTTTGAGTTCTGGATTCTCATAAAATATGATTAATATTTATTATTATCATTTATCAATCAACGGTTAATTCTCTTGTTTTTGTATTATTTTATATTTTTTATTTTAGATATTTCTTTAAGCATTGTGTTACTTTTGTTATTTGTTTTTTTTAATATATAATAATTATTTATGGCTACTTAGATTTAAGATTTTATTTTTGCGCTCAACATTTTATTATTACGCAAAGTGTATATACACTTTTGAAAATTTGTATTTATAAATCATTGATTAACCGTTTATAATTATTATACATTTATAACTTTGATGAGTTATTTATTATTTGGATACAATTATTATTTTAATCATTAGCAGATCCAAGGCGATTATTTTCTTCGTTTCAACCATTTAATCAAGCATTTAAAATTACCAGTTATTATTATTTATCTTTTAACCAAAAATATTTTTTTTTCTAATTTTTAATCGCACACAATTTTTTTTGCTACTAAATTTGCTTGATCATCAATCATCGAGCAAAGTTCAGGCATATTAATATATTTACCTTTATTTAAATTTTTTTTAAATTTTCTCTTTTCAAAAAACAAGAAGAATTTTAATAAATAAATTGATATTAGATATAGAGTTTACACATATAATACATATATATCTGAACTTTACACCACTGAGAAGAAACAATCAGGCATTTATTTAGTTGAAAATGCCATTGGATACTTTTTTTAAATTATTACACAATTTTCTCCATTAATAATAAATTTTCATTTGCTACATATTGATATTAATGTTTGTTTTATAATTCGGTAACTTTTTTTCTTTATTGATAAACCCAAGAAATGCGCATTGCTTCTTTTAATGGCTCATTTGTTTTAGACATCATGATGATAATAATAATTAGTTACCAATTTTAAAAAATCGGTTAAATCAACGATAAAATTTACAAATTGACAAAAGCAGACAAATAATAAAAAAAAAAGAATTAATTAATAATATAAATATAATCAATAATATCGCACACTTAAAAAATTTGTCCAGCTCAGGTTTGTTATTTTTTAAATTTTCATTTCTTTTTTTTACCAATAAAAAAAAGTGTTATAAATTTGTATTTTACATTTTTCACAACAATGTTTTTATGATTTTATTATTTTTCTTTATCGTTAATATTATTTATCTATTTATTTACTTTTTCTTAATTTTAATATATACATGAGTGATGTTAGCATGTACAAATGAATTCAGCTTTTTTTTTTTTATTTATTATTTTTGTATATATATAAAAAGCTAGAAGACAAAGATGACGAATAATAAATTATCAACTTTTTTTTTTCTCTCTCTCAATTTGATAAACGAAATTGATAAAAAGTATAAGATTTACAGATTTTTGAGCTGAGCATCAGTGCACATAGCACCAACGAGATTAAACAAAATTACAATGAAAAAAAAAATTAAAAAAAACAAGATTAACTAGCAAAATATTATAAATAATTACATGTAAATTTTTTTGTAATAAAAATCGCAAATTCTCGCACAAAAAATAAAACAAAACAACCAAAAAAAAAAAAAATGAAAAATTAATAGCAAGCATGTTAAACTTAATTAAAAATTTTCTATACAATTATATTTTGTGTTTGTGTTTCGAGAAAAATTTAATGTTTTTAAATAATATTTTTCTCCATCATTTATTTATAGTTAGCTATTTTTTGTTAATGGTTGTTTAGGGCATTCAATTCTGTACGCATATCAGTAACAAATATATCATATGCGTGCTATATTTATATTATTTTAATTAATATTATCATTTTACTTTTTTTTTCGTTAACTATTTTTTTTTTTTAATAATTAGTTTTACATTTAATCGTATAACATCTAAAGCCAAGCTCCTGTAATATACATAAACACTTGAGGCACTTAACTCTGCCCTCAAATACCATCAATTTTTTTTTTTTTTCATTTTTTATTCTTTTTATTATAATCTTAATGATTTTTTTTTATAAATTTTAATATTTTATTGTTTTTTTTTTCCATTTTTTACTTTTTGCATTAATTTTTTTTAAATTATTATTATTATTTACTTAGAGTTACGTCGCCAAAGCATAATTCTAAATTTTTATCGTTACTTCATCATTAGACAACAATTTTATCAGCTAAATTAAAAAAAAAAACAAAAAAAACAAAAACAATGTGAGAAATTGAAAAAAAAAAAAAAAAAAAAAAGCAGACCAGTGCCATTTAAAGTTATAATTATGGAAGCCATTTTTCTTAGAAATTTTGATGCTACTGTTCTTTCAATTTTCCTCCAACACACGAAATAGCCATTAAATTAAATTTTAACTAATTTTGAATTTTTTTTTTTTATAAAAGATAAAATTAAGTTTAAACTTTGTCTGGATTTTGATTGATTGGTCTTGGATTTGAATTTTTCAACTTATTAATTAATTAATAGCACACATAAAAAATAATAATAATAATAATAATTAATATAAAGAAAAAATAAAAAAAAAATATTAAAACAACACACAATTTTTTAATTTACAAGTTCGTTGCATTTGTTACATTTAACTCGTGTTGTATGTAGTCTATTAAGGATTTTGGCACAAGCTAAAAACAATTTTCATCATCTTTAATAATTATTGTATCAATCTATGATCATTTTTTTTGTATTTTTGTTTCTTTGTGTATTGTTTAATTTTCTAAAAATTCAAACAAACAGCTTGGGGCTTAATATTTTCATGAAATTATTTTAAATATTAAAAAGAAAAAGCTGTTAAAGTATTGTTGCCAAAAAAAAAAAATTACTCCATGATCAGCTTTATAATATTTTGACTTCAAACATACGTAAAAGCACTTTGTAAGATATTTTTTCTTTAAATTGGTTCGTCGTTTGAATTATTTTTTTGACATTAATCAATCAGCAATTTTTACATACAATATTTGTCTTTTTTTTTTATTTTAAAAATATATGATTAAACAATTTGCTTATTATTTTTCAATTTTAAATTCACTGTTACGGCCCTGCGCAATGCAATTATCGGCTACAAGATATAAGAAAAATTATATTTAGAAAAAAAAAAAAAAAAAAAACTAACACTATCGTTGAACATATTTTTTTTTTCTTTCTTTTCATCACAAACTAACAAATGTGTGTACCTTTCAAAAATCACAGAACCAAAGCAACAACAAATATTCTTTTCTTTTCAACTTAATTATTACTATTTTTTTGTCAACTTAATTTAATTCTTTTTTTTAATTTTTTTTTCATATATATATATATATACGCAATACTTATATTAAATTTATTATTATTATTATTATTATTTATTTATTTAATTTTCATTGTCACTAGTGCGTCCTGCAATTATTACAATTATTATATTTATATTTTGAAAAGAATAATCGTGTCACTCATTTATTATGTATCATTTGTCATTATTATTATTATTATTATTATTATTTTGTTTTTTCACTTTTTAAACATAACATATTTATTCTTTGTTTAGAATCCGTTGTTTAATAATTGGTACCACATCCCGTGTAGGCAAAATCACTGTACATTGTAGAAATTATTATTTTTTTTTAAATTAAAACTTTTCATTTCCACTGCGCACCATTATACTTAATTTATTTCAATAATAATAATATTTTTTTTTGTTTTTTATTTGTTTAGGACACTGAAATTAATTTGCAGTCGAAAGTTGAGGAACAGTTGTCTAATAATAAACTGTCTTATAATTATTCGATGCAGTATATATGTTTTTTTGTGACTGCAATAGAATAATTAAATTTAAAAAAAAAAATAATAATAATATAATCATTTGAAGCACAAATGTATCAATGATTATTAATAATATATAAAACCGACAGCTTTGACAAAGCAAACTTTTTTGAATTAACAAAAAAATAAAAGTTGCTTCACTTTGAAATTATAATTACTTACATATAACTTGTCATATTATTCATTAGCATCCTTATCAAGTGTTTTGTGTTTTGTACAATTTGATTCACGACAATGTTGAGCTACTTGGGCATAGCTTGGTCGATTGAGGTCCTGTTAAATAAATTAATCATAAATAAAAGATAAAGCAAATATTTATTTAATTTAATTGTCATATGAATTTATTACCGAAGGGAAGGTTGAGGCTGCTCCACCACCATGTGATTGTGGGTTTTGAACTGTTGAATTTTTATCACAATCACATCTGGCTATCGTTGGGTTGTCATCAAGTCCATCATTTGTACTTGTTGCCTCATCGACTCCGTTGACCATGCTGCTGCTGCTCGTGTCATCAGTCTTTATAGATCTGTCATCGTTGGATTTTTCAATAAAATAGGACTAAACCTGATCGGTTCAATAAATTTAAAAGTAACAACTATTGTACAAATTACTTTGAAAAAAAAAACAAAAAAAAAATGCAATGAAATGAAAAAGTACCACTTGCTCTCTACGTCCATGCACCAAAAAAGAAATTAATAATAAAATAGTTTTTATATTAAGTTTTTATATATATTTTTTTTTCTTTTTTTTTTTTTTTTTTTTTGTAATAGTAGTAGTGAAAGGAGGAATTTTTGCAAGGTTGCAAACACACGGTTAACCAACCTGTATACACATTATTTACATTAACTGACAATTTATTTATTCATTTATTTTCTTCTAAAATTTAATACCAAGTATTTTTTTTTTTTTTTTTAATCATCACTTTTTTAAAAGTATTGAAAATATTTATTACATGTTATTTTGTGTAAATGATAATTAAAAACTAGCAACTTTTTTTATTTTTTAATTTTTATATTTTCAAATGATTGTATAGCTGTCGATATAATTTTTTTTTTCATTATAATGATAATTAATTTATAAATCAATGATAATAGTAATAAAAACCCTGAATAATTATTTGTTTTTTCAATTTTAATTTGTGACATTGTATCTATTGCTTTCTATATTAAACTGACAATTTATTTATATTTTTAGATTTAAATTTCTGACATTTCGATACTCTATGAGTTGGGACATTTTATATTACTAGCTACTAGAAAAAAAAATACATTTTTAAATTAAAAAAGAGGAACAAATAGATAACTTGCTGGTTGATTGAATTATTTTTTTAAAAACCGAGATTAATTATTGAATTACCCGGGTAAAATTAAAATTTAATATTCAATATTTCAGTTTTATTTTTTTTTCTACCGATTTTTCATGTTATTACTTGAGACGGAAGCACTGATTTTTTTTTTTTTTTCTTCTACGAGATATTAAATTTAAAGTTTAAATATTAATTCTTGTCAAATAATTATAAAATGAAATGTCAAATAACAACAATTAAAACTAAATGGCAAAACTTAGTAACAACAAAAAAATTTGTAGACTAAAGAAATTTTTATTAATATATAATTTTTATAACTAAAAAGAAACCACGTGTCTATTTCTAGATCAAATTATTATTTATTATTTAATTATCAATAATTCAATCGTGGATGTGTTAATAATAATATGTGCGTATTATGGTTGTGATTATTATTTCTTCATTCAGTTTTGGGAAGAACGAGGTGTCAAATTATTTACTAACAATATCAATAATAATAATTAACAATAATAATAATAATAATAATAATAATAAAATAATCATAATTAATAATGATGATGATGCAGAAACTTATTAAGAAAATAAATCAACTCATAAAAACGTCATTTAAAAAAAAAAAAAAATTAACAGAAATTGTTGCGGAACATTTTCAGACAAGTTTATAATAATAAAAAAAAATAAAATAATAATATTAAAAGTGTTAAATTTAACCCTTTTTTTTGTTTGTTTTTTTTTTTTTTAATTAATATAATTAAGTAACTATACTATGTCATTTATTTTTTGTGAAAATTTTTGTATCATTACGAGTACCCCAAATGGCCTCAATTCTTTTTTTGTATTTTTTTTTATATTTTTTTTTTTTTTTGTTATTTAATTATTATTTAATAATAATAAATCTAAATTTTCAATTTTTAATTGTTTTTTTTTTAAACTTATAAACTACCCCTTTTTCTTTTAATTTAATTTATTTTTGAATTAAATATTTCAAACGACTATTGTGGTGGATAACATACTAACTGTTTACAAGCAAAAAAATAATAAAAATTCAGCACATCCACCAAATTACAGAGAGAAAAACAAGAAAAAAAAATAATAATTCCATAATAATACTAATAATAACAATGATAATAATAGTGATAATAATTATAGAAAATAGCAAGTAATGCAGCCATAACAAGGAAAAGACAATTCAGCATTCCCCATAATTGGTAACGTGCGCACGTGTACATAAATTTTTTTCCTCATTATTTAAATATATATATAATAATAATAATAATAATATATTTTTATCGCAAGTTTTTTTTTTATTTTTTATTTTATTATTATTATTAACTTTAGTATCAAGTAAAATTTTCATGTTAATTTTCACAAATGAAAATAAAGGCACCAATTTTATTATTTATCATAAGAAAAAAAAAAAAAAAAAAAAAAAAAATCAACAAAAATGTGCCTATCAAAAGACGAAAAATCAATATATATATCAACAGAAAAATTACTTGAACAAAGAATTGAAAAAAAAAAAAATAAAAAAAAAATAATTCAAACACATTCAACAAATTATGTTAATGCTTCTTAACGAGAAAAAAAATATATATAATATATATTTATTACACCATAATATAATGATGGTAAAAATATATGTATACGTATTTTATATAAAATAATAATATTCAAATATATTATTTTATACAGGCATAATATTTAAAAGTAAGAAAGCACACTCACTTATTAGGAGATGACGGGGGAGTGAGGGTGCCAAGAGCATGATCTGTTGTATCATTTGATTTTGTGCTCAATATTGCACCACCAGTTGAAACAACACTCGTATTTCCAATTGTATTATGTTCACTTAATATAGTTGTTGATGATGATGATGATGATGATGAAGAAACACCACCACCACCAACAGCAGCAACAAAAGAAATAGCACCACCACTAACAATACTAGCAGCAGTAGCAGTAGCAGTAGCAGTAGCAGCAGTAGTAGTGGTAGTTGTACTAACAGCAGCAGCAGCAGGAGCAACAGTCGAAGCGGCAACAACAATATTACCAGGACTTGTTGATCTACTTGTTACTTGTTGTTGTCCAATACAAGTTGTTGAAGATGACGAGGAAGAAGATGATGATGATGTATCTTTATTATCCTTTGTTCCTTTAAGCTTAGCTGTGCCTTTAACAACATCAGATAATCTATTTGTTGATGATTGTAATACTTGACAATCTACACTTGTTGGTTGTTCAATAATACTTGGTGTATTATGAACTTTATCACCAGGTAATGGTGGAAATGCTGATGCAGCCAAATCAAATTGTACAGCACTACGACTACTATATTGTTGAGCAGTTATATTTGATACTGTATTAACTGTTGATGCTGCTGTCGTTGTCGTTGTTGTTGTTGTTATTGTTGTTGTTGGTATTGTTGTTGATGATGTTATTACACTACCAGGTGATGAATTTGATGATAATAATGATGATGATGATGATGATGTTGTTGTTGCTGTTGTATTTTGACTGTTGTTGTTATTATTATTATTGTTGTTGTTGTTATTATTATTACTATTATTATTATGATTGTTATTATTTGATGACTTAATTTGTCCAATAGTATCATGTTCTTTGGTCCTGCGATTAATACGATGACGTGAATATTGTTGTATTGGATTATTATCAATTAAATTTGTATTATTATCATTATCATGTGACATTAATGACGTTTGTAAATTTTTTTTTGTTGTATCATGTACAATTGTATTATATGATGTTGTCTCACTAATTGGTGCTTGTTGTTGTGATTGTTGTTGGTGATGATGATGATGATGTGGTTGTTGATGTTGATGCTGTGATTGTTGTTGTAATGTTGTTATTGATGTTGATGTACCAACATTGTGTGAGGAATGATATTTTGTGCCTGTTTGATAATTTGTTGAGGCTTGTTTGGTTGTTGTTGTTGTTGTTGATGATGCTGTTGATGTTGATGATGATGATGATGATGATAGTGTTGAGTTTGTCATTTGTTGTACTGGTAATATAGTATTACTAGTTGTATTATTTATATTAATATTTGTATTATTTATAGCTCCACTTGGTCCACCAGAATTATTATTGTTATTTTTAGATTGATGATTTGTGCGACCACTACCACTACCACTACTTCCTCCCATTTGTAGTACCAATGTATTTGAATTTGCATCTATTACAAATCTATCATTACGATCAGAACTACTCCTATGTTGTTTACGACTGAAAAATAATATTAATTCAAATAATTAATAAATCTGTATTACATATACATACAGTTAAATATATTTAAATATATCTTATTGATTATTAACTGACAATGGGCTTTATCAATTTTTAATCCATTTTTCATAATATAATAAACATTAATTAAATTATTTATTTATTTATTTATTTATTTACCTTTGTCGTTGATTAAAACTTCTTGGATGTGGTTTAAATGAGTTGTGTGGCGTCAATCCATTCATCGTAAAGACACCTGTTGACATATCAAAATAAGCTGGACTTGCTGGACCCCAATGCATCATTGATGGATAAAACGGTTGATGCTAAATTAAATAATTAATAAGAATTATTTTTCTTCAAATAACAAATTATTGATAATGATGATGATGATGAACTTACATATACATGAACTTGATTTGTAAATGGTTGCATTGTTGTTTGTGGCATTGTGGTGCCATTTGTATATAGAAAACGTTGTTGACCAGGTTGATAACTGCTTGGATCATAAACAGTTGGTGGAGGTGGTGGTGGTGGTGTACGATAACCATTTTTCATAACACCTGGTACTGCTGGAACTGCTGGTATTGGTAACCTGCTGTTCATTGGTTTTGCTTTTATTCTAGCCATTATTGGGTTGCCCTTAAGAAAAAATAAAACAATGAATTAAATAAATTATATAAATTAAATAAATTAAAAATATTATTTATATATACCTGAAATTCTTTAACTTCTTCACGTAAAAATCTGTAGGCTTTTTGGGCATCTTCATCAGATTCAAATGTCACGTACCACGAGCTATTGTGAGCAAACTCACATGAAATTAGTCTAGGGCAACCTTCACCTGAGAATAAATTCTAAAGAAAAAATATTTACAAATTAATATAAATATTATTAAATTTAACAATAATAAAAATTTAACAATATTATTTACTTTGACTTCTTCCAGTGGTGTATTATCTGGAATTTCTCGTAATATAACTATACAACGTTTGTGATTTGGTCTGACTTTTTGTCCTTCTTCATCAACTTGTACATTTGGTGATTCACGAAGCACCTCTGTTATCAATTTAATATCTTTTGTTAATTTTTTAACTTGATTAAAATTTGCTACTGTCCATATTGGAACATATTGATCATTATCCATTTGTGATAATAAATATGTATCATTAGCTAAATTCTCTCTGTAAATAAACAAAATAAAATGAAATAAAATAAATAAAAGCTAGAGATACATGAAGAGCTTTATATTAAATAAATGCAAATAATTACCTTGAGAAATAATATTCAAGTTGTGAAGAGAGCATTGATTTAAGTTGATCAAGTGGCATATTAGCTAATGGTGTATCACTATTCATTGAATTACCATCAGCACCATCAACTGGTGCATATGTTACACCAACAGCACCACCCAAGCCAATATTATGCTGAGCTGTAGGCTCAATACCACCCATATTTGGATCAAGCATTAGTTCATGTGTTGTTGAATTACCGTTCATGACACTGTAATCTACTGTTGTTGATCCACTTGATGATACAACTGTACCACCAACAACTGAACTCCCCAATGATTCAGGGGTGGCTGGGTAAACCGCCCCTGTTTGGAGCTTTCCAATGTCTCCATTCATGTACACGTACCCTTTTATTAACAATAAACAATTTCAAAAATTAATAAATAATTTTCTATTAGCCCCACACATATAGGTATACACACGCACACTATGAATAAGTAATTCAACACATTTATTCTGCTTATTATAATAATAATCCTAATAATGTATATGTTTTTAAAAACATTTTTTTAAATAATTTTATTTGATTATTATTATGTTTCAAGTCTTGTTGCATCACTCAATAAAAACCAGACATTGCTGATCGGCCTATCTCGGCCATGTTTAACCAACAAAACTCTCGTTACTCTCGTCCTCTCTCTCTCTCTCTTTTGCTCTCTCGAGCTCTCTATATCTTTCCCCGTTTTTTTTATTTAAAGCAACATTTTTTCCTCAATCACCAACACCATTACACACACACACACACGTACACCTATTACATCAAATATATATTATTTCATTAATAATTCGGTAACAATATTTCCTAGATGATAAAACACATTATTATCTTATGAAAAATACCAAGATGACGACGACTTGTACAGAGAACAAGAAGAAGCAAAAGAGGAAAAAATAAAAAAAAAAAAAAAAAAGGTCGCTTAGATATGCCCTGATTACAACATCACACACCACCAACCAAACCAAGATTCTTCATATACTCATGAAGCATGACTCAAATGTAATGAATAATTAACAAAATAAATGTAAATTACTTTACCAAATCAAGTAGATCCAAAAAAACTATATTATATTATATTATATGATATATTTTGCTATTTAATTATTTTTTTTTAGCAATGAAAAAATAAAATGCGTAACGCTAAAATGATGATGGAACGTTGCCACATGCCATAAAATAACTTGAGCTCAAACTAAACCAAGTGGTGGCCAACACGAATTGTAATTGTACATATCTCTCACTTGAGTCTTTCCTTTCCCATTCACGCATGGCTTAATTCTATTATATGCTTAAATCAACATTTTAATATTTAAAAATAAAATTAAATTAATCAAAAGTAATTATTTAACTATTTTTTCATATTTTATATAACATCAAGCAGTACCTATACTAGTTGATGGATAATTAAAAAAAAAAGAAAAGTGATGCCGAGAAATGGGAAGGGAAATTCCCAGTCAATTGACAATATTATTATTATTGTTTAAATTTTTTTATTAAAAAATATAATTTTTTTTGCAAGAAATACGATAATTGTGTGTTGGGGTCAAAGATATGCAATATGTTGGTGACTTGGTGTGTATGAGTTACTGGCCAAATATAGAGTGGAGGAGATGAGAGACAGACTCATTTTGGCCGGGTTATATTATTTATTTATTTATTTTTCTAAATAATAATAATAAAAATAATAAACAATAATGACAATAATAATTATTATTATTATCCGGATGTTAATACTTAAATAATAATAATAATAATGATAAAAAAAAATATAGTTTGTCAGTTACCAATATCGCCATTCATATTATCCAAAAAATTAGATATTGTCATCCGCAATAATTTATATCTTCTTTGTTAATTTAATATAAACTAACAATCAATTTAATTTATGATCAAATCACTTGGTGTTCCAGTTGTTGTAATACTTGGTCAGTTTCCATTAAAACATTATATATACATAACACATTCACACACACTAAATTTTTCTTTTTTTTTTTTTTTTTTATTTTTTCAATAAATGTGTTGAGTTACACATACACGCGCACTTAAAAAATTCTTACTTGTGTATGTGTATGTGTGTGTATATGTTGAAGAGAGAAGAAAACGAAAAAAAGAAAAAAAATGATAAAAATCAACAATAATTATTTATTTAACAATATATGTATCTATATAATAATAATAACAATAATAATAATATGATATTAATCACGACACATTGATACAAATATTAAGCACTGATTTGATGACAATCATTGTTTATTAATAATAATTTATATTATTTTTCTTTTTTTTTTTTTGTAATGAAAATTAACGATGCGGGAATATTAGCTACCGTGTGGCCTGGGCCCTGTAGCCCGTAGCACTTTTTTTTTTTTTCAACTTTTTCACGTTAAATATCAATTATTTAACGACATATATACACTTTTCACGTTTATTATTATTATCACATTAATAAACAACCTCAAATTATTAATAACAATTGTCAGTTATTTATTTATTCAAGTTTTTTTTATATTTTTATGAAAAAAAAATCTCTCCGTGTCTTTTTCCCGTCTTACTATCGCTGATGTACCTTCTCCCTCTCCCTTTTTTCCTCTCTCTCTCTCGCTCTCTACCCTCTCTCTGCTATTTTATATCAATTCTCAATTTCTCTCTCTCTCTCTCTCTTTCGTTCTCATGTATTTGTGTGTGTGTATTTGCTGCGAATATATTTGACTCTTAATAAATATAAAACTGAATAAAACTCTTTTGCCCTCTCACTGTTATCTATCTATCTCTCTTTCTCTATCTCGATATTTCTACCAACATTTACAATACTTAAATCATTTTATCACGTAACATACGTTTATCTACGTCATTATTAACTATTTATCATCGTATTAGTTGATATTGTTCAAACATAATTTATGCATAAACTTACGTATTTTTATTTCGTTGAATTATTATTTATTTATTGGGTTGTTTATGATTTTTATTTTTTTGTATTAGTTGAACATAAAAAAAAAAAAAAAAAATTGTTTTTCCTTACCGAGAAAGAAGTTATCAACTCGACACACAAATTTCTCGAGGAAACTACAAAATGGCCGATACTGAAAGGCACATGCCGTGTGCTTCAGCGCAAGTGCATTGTGGGACATTTTTTTTTTTTTTTTTTTTTATTACATATTTTGTTTTGGGTAATACCCGCGCGCGTGATACGGCATTTGCGTGTGCCCCCGCCCCGCCGCCCCCATCTATGTATGTATGTGTCTGTGTGTCCATTATGTGGCGACATCTCGACGCTTCACCGGGGAAATCCCGCTTTTTTTAAATTTTTCAGCAGCCATGTTTGACAATTTTTTTTTTTTTTTCTCTCTTTAAATTGTTGTTATTATTATTATTATTCTAAATTATTTATATTATAAAAAATATAGTTTGATGATTGAAAAACAAATAAGTTGGTAAATATTTTTATTTTTTTTTTTATTGTTCAATTTATTTAATAAATAATACATGGAATCAAAGGCACAAAAGTTGAATAATTAAATTTACAAGCAAATAAAAGTTTTCCTTATCATTTTTATATCACTTTATTTTTTTCAAGCGAGAATATTGCAGAGTTGATTTAAACCGTGAATAATCGAAAAAAAAAGGAAAAAAATAAAAAAATAAACATATTAAATAGTATATAGATGGATTAATAAAAAATAATAATAATAAATTGAATGAAAATTAATTTTTTTTTTTTTTAAATTACAAATAATAAATTTTAAACAATATTTTTTCTTTTTTTTCTAATGTTGATTGTTTTAACAGTCGAGCTGTGATGATGACATTTAAAATATTTAGCAGATGATGATGATGACATTATCATTAATTCAATTGTTTAGAAATTTTTAATTATTATTAAAAATTACTCTCTGAAGTCGTCAATTGCACCAAAATACATGCTATCTAATATCATTAATAATTTTATCCATTCAAATCTATCTCAATAATAATTATAATATTTATCTCAAAATTGTCATTGAATTATCCAACATAAGGCTGTTAAATATTGCTTCAACAAAATAATAATAATAATAATAACAATAATAGTGTAATTATTTTATTATTAATATTAAATATATATTTTGTTTTCTTTGAGATTATAAATTAATTATTGTGCCTATGATGTTATTGTTGTTGAATGATTTTATAACGTCGAAATTATTATTCAAAATTTTTTTATTAATTCGCTGTATTTTCATGGAAATTTATTAATTCCAAAAAATATAGCAATTTAATTATGTATTACTCATACAAATATTTAATTTGATTAGATTTTTTTTTTTTTTTTTTCTTCTTCAATTAATTAATTAATTATTTAATAATATATAATAAGGGTGTGGTTGTTGTGGTGGTGGTTGTTGTTATGACAATGAAATTTCTATTTAATAATGTAGCTAAGGAAAATGATTTATTGGTAGGAAAAATAGAAAAGAAAAGACAAGAGAAGAAAGGATTTTTTAAAAGATGGATTTTTTTTTTGAATATTTTGTTTGTTGTTGTTGTTGTTTGTTGTTTTTCTTATTTTTTTTTTCTTCTTTTTGGCTGTGTGGTTTTACGAATTTTTAATAATATTTTATATATTTATATTTGTCTTAAAAACCGTGAACCTTGAGCTGATCAGGTTTAGCCAGACCTGATTTTGTTAGCCACTGGCATATATTTTC
This sequence comes from Aphidius gifuensis, assembly GCF_014905175.1. Taxonomy (NCBI): domain Eukaryota; kingdom Metazoa; phylum Arthropoda; class Insecta; order Hymenoptera; family Braconidae; genus Aphidius; species Aphidius gifuensis. The sequence goes on along the minus strand of NC_057792.1, from coordinate 184,101 downwards.
ACGCTGATCCCCCTGCAGCTGAAGCACCTCACCGTACTCTGGGTGTTCAATCACAGTCCCATTGCAGGCAAACTCCTGTAAAATATAATTTATAAATTAAAAATAAATACATGATAATAAATTAAACAATAGAAATTTTAATTCATTGTCAATGAACAAATGTTTATAATGTATGTACAAGGTCATCATCATACATCTTAATTTAGAAGTATAAAATACGTATGTAATTTATATTTTGCAAATATTTACTCTAAATAATAATGACAATAATAAATGTATATATTTTATTTTACTGTCTCAAGATCTATTTTTATCATCGCCTTAAGTGATAGTCAATGACAATCATGACAATCGTCATAAAAAAAAAAGACAAAGATAAAATTAATACTTTTTAGTTTTTAACATACCTTTTTACATGTCCGGACAATTTTTTTCAGGTCATACTCCGAAGATAATCCTTGTACCGTTGTTAAGGTCTTACGACCATTACGCTGTTGGATTCTTATATGCACGAGACCGTCTTGGAGATCATCATCTGAACCCTTGATTGCATCTGCAAAGGGGTCTGCAAGAGAGAGAGACAAAAGAAAAAAAATAAATTAAATCATGACTCAACTGACATTGTGAAAATTCAAAATGGAGGACACTATTATGAATGACAAAAAAAAAGAGAAAAAAAAAAATAAAAAAATGTAAAAATTAAAATAAAAAATTCTAGATAACGTAAAATTAATACTCCAAAACAGCTAAAATATTAATAATTAATGTAAAAATAATATTAAATTGCGCGTGATGATGCAAGACGCTTTCACGACGCCATTTTGATAAAATAAAAGCATCCTCTGGACAGACAATAATGTACATGGGGACACACATGAAAATCATCATGATAACCCCAAAAACTATTGGTCGTATTATTATTATTATGAAAAATTGTAAAGATGTTTGTTGTTTAATTTAATAAATAATAAATTGAATATTAATAATTATGAGTAAATAAATAAATAAATAAATAGTAAATGAGAGCTTACCGAATGTATTAAGATTCTGGATGGACATACGACAAACAAAATATATCTCTCGAAGATATATAACTGCAAATATGCAAGAAAATTTATAATAATTTCACAAATAAATTGATTTTAATATTTATTGGTTTTGTGTGTGGAATTTGGTTAAACCACTGTTCACGAATGGGCTGAGTGAACTGAGGTTACTGGAGAGAACTGGCAGTGCACCACCCAGTAGGACGACTGTATACAATAAAATTATTTTCAACAAAAAAAATAAAATAAAATAAAAAAAAAAATATACCTAACAGAGACCGGAAGTAAAAGTTGCATTCGTCACAAGAAAGAGAGAGAGAGAAAGAGCGCATAAAAATGGGTGGGGTTTAATATCGTTAAGCTACATTTTGTTATTGTCGCTTTCATGAAAATTAGTCAAATATTTATCATCGCCATTTTTAAATCTCCATAGATTAACCAATCATAAAAGATTTCCGTTTTTTAATTATTTTAATTATTTTATTGTAAATATTATTTATTATTTAATAAATTTAATAAACACAGCAGCTCTTTAAGCAGCTTGTTAAATAATTTATCATTTTAATTTACTTTTAAATGAATAAATTGATAATATACTTATATTTTTTTATCTACAGATATTTAAACAATTTTATAAATTATACAATGTATAAAAAAATAAAAAAAATAAATACATTTTCAAGTTATATGCACACCATAATTATTTAAATAAATTTACGCGCTTTCGCTCTCTCTCTCTCTCAGCTGCATCATGCTCCATCTGTTTGAAGACAGATCAAGCTTTATTATTTATTAAAAAAAGATGAATTATTGAAAAAAAAAAGAAAAAGAGATACACACAAATAATAAAAAATAAATAGAAAATGTTGATCTGACATTCTTGTGGACGTGGAAGAATTTTTTAAAAAATAAAAAAATAAACTCTCTAACCTTGAATGAGTCAATGATCCTTTCATATACATACCTGCCAAAATTTTGTATATATTATTATTATTGTTATTATTATTATTTACTTGTCAATGTTGACAGTAATCTTGACAATCGGTTGGATATTATAATTTAACATATGGTGGAGTTGTGATACATCTCGAGGGTAATCTAGGCAATTTTTTTTCTTTTTTTTTTTTACTCATTTTTTAATTGAGATAATAATCATAAAAAATAATCTGGTTGTTTGAGAGAAAGAATGGCAAGTCCTAGAACTCGAAGAGTACTTGGTGAATTAAAGCCAAATGATGAAAATAATGTAAGTACATTATTACAAAAAAACACTTGAATATTTGTGATTAAATAATAAATGTTTATTGTGAGTAGAAATGTTTCGAGTGTGGAGCACATAATCCACAATGGGTATCAGTTACCTATGGCATCTGGATATGTTTGGAGTGCTCTGGAAAACATCGAGGTCTTGGTGTTCATTTGTCATTTGTAAGATCAATATCAATGGACAAATGGAAAGATGTTGAGCTTGAAAAAATGAAAGTTGGTGGTAATAGAAATGCTAGAGTATTTTTTGAATCTCAACCAGATTGGCATGATGATATGCCTGTATCTAAAAAATACAATACTAAAGCTGCTGCATTATACAGAGATAAGGTAAATTTAATTTGTCATCAATATTAAATATTAAATATCATATATTACATATTGGATATACCTACCTATAATTATTTTAGATTGCAACTTTATCACGAGGAGATACTTGGACTCCAGGTCATTCATCAGCTAAAGAATTTCCAGCTTCATACAGTGATAGCTATACTAATGACACTAATAGCTCATCATATCAACAAGATGGATCTTATCAAAATTACAATTCACCTGCATTAAAATCACAAACTGAATCATTTTTTTCACGTGTACAAAATGAAAATGCTACTAGACCAGAGTAAATATTTTTTATATTAATATTTTGTTATTATATAAAGTTAATTTTTACATGTTTTTTTACAAAGTGGTGTGCCTCCAAATCAAGGTGGAAAATACAGTGGATTTGGCTATCAAATGGATGCACCACCAAAAAGTTCATCACAAGAATTTTTTGATACTGCTGTCTCATCTTTAGCTAGTGCAAGTATTTTTAAAAAGAAATAATATATTTAATAAATAAATATATATTTTAATAAATATTATTTAAACAGGGATGGTCTGTGTTTTCATCATCAGCAACTAAAATTGCTAGCAAAGCAACAGAAAATGCATACAAAATTGGTGGCATTGCAAGCCAAAAGGTATTTTATTTATTTATTTATTTTTCTTTGTTTTTTATTTATTATTATTTATTTATTTATATAAATCAGGTACGTGATGGATCATTGTTGGAAGATGTTGGTGCTCAAGTCAACACTTTAGCATCCAAGGTTGTTTAATTATTATTTGTTTTTTTATTTTAATTATTATTTATTTAAATCATCATCATCATCATTTCATACTTGAAATTGCTTTTATTTACTAAATTTTTTTAATAATAAAAAATAATAATATTATTTTCTTGAAGGTTGGTGATTTGGGCAGACGTGGATGGGGTGATATTTCTGGTTCAAATTCATCATCACAATATGATACTCAGGATCAGTATCAAAATACATCATCAATATATCAAAATAATTCACAAAATTCATTCTCAAATGAAAAATCAACACTCGTATCAAATTCAAACTCAAACTCAAAGTATGTTTTATTGATTATATATTAATTTTAATAATTTAACATTTAAATAAATATATTATTTATTATTATATATTTACAGAAGTGATATGAATCGTAGTTCATCAGTTAATGATTGGGAATGGGGCAATACATCAAAATCAACATCTCCAACAAGTGATGTTAAACCTCGTAAAATTAAAGAAAAAAAAGTCAAAGAAGCATCACTCATTGATTTTGATATAAAATATGATGAAAATAATTGGAAGAAAAATTCAAAAGACGAAGAAGATGTTTGGGATATATTGAAAGATTAAATCCACTTGTTAATTATCTAACTAATTGAAAAAGAAAAAAAAAAACAATATTTACGAAAAAAAAAAAGAAATATTAACTATTGAATTTTACAGAATGCAAAAAACAAAAAAAAATATAAATATTTACAGTGAATATAATATTATTGAATGTTGATTGAAATATAATTGTAAATTAATTGAATAAATTAAATGGTATTAAAATTTTTCAATAAGTTTTTTGTAAATATTTATCATTGTGTATTTTGTCAATATCAAGACTGACATATTGATCAATTTCTATTTGATTTTCAATGGAGAGTACTTCTCTTTTGACACTATCAACAACATGCCAAAGTGTTTCATGTGTCATTGCTGATGATTGAAGAACTTGTCTACCAACTGTTGCATTTGATAAACAATTATAAAGAGCCCTATAATTATAATAAAATCGATTAACAAAAAATAAATAAATTACTATAATTATTTATCAATTTAATTAAATGACATACTGAAAATCACAACCAGCACATTTATCTGTTGATGGATGTTTTTCAAAAAGAGATATGTATTTTAATGCTTTGGTGATTATTGGTTTTTTGTTTGAATACAACTTTACATTTTTCCAATCTCTTATAGAATAGCTATATTGTTCTGTTTCAGCTTTTTTGATCATCAATAAAATCATATTTTTAACAGTTGTTTTTGTAAATTCAGAAAATTCTTTAGCAATTGCTTTGTAATTGGAACAACCATGTTTCATCATTGCACTTAATAATCTTTTTTTTTGTTCGACACTCCATGGTTTGGAATCGTGTAATAATTTTTTAGCTTTTTTTTTTTGTAGCTTTTTTTTTGTTATTTTATCAGGATCATTTAAATTGTCCATAGTGTTTTTGTTTTATTTGTTGATATTTTTTTTTTTCCTTTTGTTTACATCGTTGTTATTATTGTTATTATTTATATTGATAAAATAGATTTTTTGTTTATCAATTGAAATGACAACTGGTGTTGATAATCAAAACTAATCATTCAAAAATTAAATGATGCCAACGGTTTATTGCAATAAACTAATCCTGCACAAACGTGTTTATTTTTTCTTGGAAGATATATATAATAATAAATCATAAAATCATTGGACTAGCTGTTTTTAAATAAAAAATAACCAAGCCTTTTTAGGCGTGATAAATAATTTAACAACAATTTGCTGACAATTGAGTAAGTAAATAATATTATTTATATGAAAACAAAATGTTTAATGTTTATTACTGACGCCATTGTGTTGTATGTATATACCTATAGCTGTCATCAACAACATCCTCATTGCATAAATATATATCTATTATCATTTTATTTATTTTATTTTGTTTTAGAGTATAATTTTACAATTGATAATAATAAAAATCATCAAAATGGTTTATACCAAAGTATTTTCTCCGAATAAAAATCGTATAAAACGTAGATCAATTGGAAAAATGACAATAAAACCAAGTACAAGTGGAGCAACAAATTCAAGAACAACAACAACAATAAAAGTTAATAATAAAACAGATTCACAAGCAAGTATTAAAGTTATTGTTAGAGTACGTCCAATAAATGAACGTGAATCACAAGATAATTATCGTCAAGTTATTAAAGTTGTTGATAATAAAATGTTAATATTTGATCCAAAAGAAGAAGAAAATCCATTTTTTTATCGTGGTGTACAACAAAAAGGACGTGATTTATTAAAAAAACAAAATAAAGAATTGGAATTTATATTTGATCATGTATTTGATACTGATACAACAAATGAAATAGTATTTGATAATACAACAAAAGACATTATATTAGATTTATTAGATGGTTATAATTGTTCAGTATTTGCATATGGTGCAACTGGTGCTGGTAAAACACATACAATGCTTGGTAAAGATAATGATCCAGGTATAACATATCGTACAATGGCTGAATTATTTCGTCAAATTGATGTACAACGTGATCATCGTGATTTTAATTTGGGTGTAACATATTTAGAAATATACAATGAAAATGTACAAGATTTATTGCATAAATCTGGTCCATTAGCATTACGTGAAGATGCACGTGCTGGTGTTATTGTTGCTAATTTAAAAATTGTTACAATAAATAATGCTGATGAATTATTATCATTATTAGCACGTGGTAATAAAAATCGTACCCAACATCCAACAGATGCAAATCAAGAAAGTAGTAGAAGTCATGCTGTATTTCAAGTATATGTCAACATATCAAATAAACTTGATGGACAAGTTAAACATGTTAAATTGTCAATGATTGATTTGGCTGGTTCAGAGAGAGCTTCAGCAACTGGTTGTAAAGGAGCTCGTTTTAAAGAAGGTGCCAATATTAATAAATCATTATTGGCACTTGGTAATTGTATTAATAATTTAGCTGATGGTGTTAAACATGTACCATACAGAGATTCAAAATTAACAAGATTATTAAAAGATTCACTTGGTGGTAATTGTCGTACTGTTATGATTGCAAATATTGGTCCATCATCATTGAGCTATGAGGATACTTATAATACACTTCGTTATGCAAATAGAGCTAAAAAAATTAAAACAAATATTAAAAAAAATATAATAAATTGTCAAATGCATGTTACAGGTTATATTAAACTTGTTGATGAACAAAAAAAAGAAATTGATTTATTAAAACAAAAAATATTAATGATGGAAAATCAAGCAATACAAAGAAATCATTTACCAACATCATCTACTCTCATTAATGATGATAATGATAATATTAAACAATTTAGTCTTAAATTAGCTGATTTATATGAAATGAAAAAAAGTTTAAATGAAAAAATTTTATCATTACAAAGTACAGATAAAATATTATGTTGTAGAATACAATATAAAATTGCTGCTGATAAACGTTTAAAAAATTTAACAAATGCTGTTGATATAATGAATGAAGAAGAACAAAATGCAAGTGGTAAACAACGTGTTAACAAATCACTACTTCATTTTAAACGTCAACGTCAAGTTGTTAAAATACAAATGGAACAAGCATGGAATGAGCTACAAATTGTTGAACATGATTTAAATAAATTAAATGCTGACATTGCATCAAGTGGATTAACTGATAAATTAGCTGATAAAATAACAATTCATTTGACTCAAATTGAAAAATCAAGATTACAACCAATGTATGAACATTCAAGAAAAATATGTAGTTTACAACAATGTGAAATGGAATCATCAGACAGTGTAACAAGAACAATGAGTCGTTTATTACAACAGTATTATTCAACAATGATTGGACATAAAATTATGACTGATAAAATGAAATTAGATTATAAACAATTAATTAAATCATTGGAGGGTGTTAAAAATATTAAATGGGCTGATAATGGAACAGCTGATTCACTTGAAGATTTATATTGTCTAACAAGTTTATCAACTGAAGAACTTGAAGATCCAATTAACAATGAAATACCAATTTATACAGCAGCTTATCTTGATGATAATAATACTGATACACCATTAAAGCCATCAACAGCAACACCAACATCATCAACAACAACAACAACAACAACAACAACAGCTTTACAATTATCACCAATAAAATATAATAATGAAACTGTTGTCATTGAAGACACCATGAATTCAACAGTTACACTTGAGTCACCAATAACAAAACATAATAATAATAATAATGATAAAAATATTAATATAATCAATGAAATTAAAGCAAATGAATTAAATAATACATTTAATTTAATTGACAATAATAATAATAATAACAATAATGATAATAATAAAGCAAAGAAACGTCAATTACCTGATAAAATTAATGCTCTTTTAATTAATAAAATATCACCTAAAAAAGTCAAAAAAATATCACCAAGAATTAAAACAAATAGTAAACCAACGACAACAACAACAACATCAACAACATCAACAACAACAAAAACAATTTTAAATGGAAAAGAAAATACTAAAAATTTACAAAAACCACCAAGTGTCATGAGTGCCAAGAGTATTGCTATTTTAAATAAATTAAAGACTGAAAAACCAAAATTATTATCATCCATTTCCGTTTCATCTTCAACAATTAATAATAGCAATGGAACAAATCAAACTGATGCTGGAAAAGTATTGAAACTTAAGGAAAGAAGAGCCATAACTGGAGCTCATCCATATCAAAAACTTCAAATTAAAAGCAGGTAAAATTGCAATGATATTTTTATTTTTTTTCCTTAAATACTAATAAACATTAAAATAATAATTATCATAATGATATTCAAATTATATTTATCAATTGCTTGAATACCATTTGATAAATTTTTTAAAATTATTCAATACACTGGCAGTGTAATTATTAAAATTTAATGATTTGGAACAATGCATAATTAATATTTAAATGAGAATGCTGGACCAATTTATTGAGTTTTTTTTTTTTTTTTCCATTATAAATTTAATTATTGTTGTTTATATATTTAGGCCTCCAACAACAGCATCAGCAACAACAACGGCATCAAGTAGAGTACCTTGGTGAATTGATTTGAGATTTTAAATTGTACACATCTATGGAACATCATTTTTTTATGATGAGAGATTATCAACAAAAAAAAAAAAAATATATATATATATGTATTCCTGAAATTGATGGCCTATCGCGCTTTGTATTTTGTATATTTTTTTTTTTTTCTATTTAAATACTTTAAATTACTTTTATTTTCATTTTTTTTTTAAATTTGTTTAATTTCATTGAAAAATATTCATTTGTTTCATTTAAACTAGATTTATATTATTACTTTTTTTTTTTTTTTTTTTAATTGAATTGATTGGTATTATTAACAATAGAAAAAATGTTTAAATATTTTTATTAATGATTTATACAAATGCGAAGGCAATATGATAAGTTTTTTTTTTTTCTTAACAATGATTATTGTATTATCCTTTAACCCAGTCCAAATAAAAAAAAGACAATTGTATTGTTTGAAATTAATAATAAATTTTTCACTTTTATAACAAAAATAAAATAAGTAATTAAAAATAAAAAAATAAAAAAACAAGACTAGATTTTTTATTTTAGGTTGCAAGATGATGAAAGTGAATAAACAAATAAAACATTTAGTCAAATAAAGTATTTTTTTTTTTCTATTGTTTGTTTATTATAAAGATATTCATGAAAAATTGAAATCGTCATTTTGATTAATTACAATTGTTTGTTTATTGACAATTTATTAAAATGTTTTTATTATTCTCAATTAAATAAATTAATATTCAAAGTGGAAATCAAAGTAAGACTGATCAAATGTATTAATTCTTACATAACCATCTTCACCACCACTTGAAAAGCTTCTACCATTTGGATGGAAAGCCAATGAATTAATTGGACCAAAATGACCCTTGAGACGAGCAAATTCTTCTTCAAATACAAGATGAAAGAATCTTGCATCGAATTTACCTTGACGTGCTGATGTTGTTGTAACATCCATAGCATCTTGACCACCACCAAGAACAACATGTTCATAAATTGGTGATATTGTTGCTGAATTAACTGGTCTTTCAGTTTTATAAGTTTTCAAATGAACCAATGATTCACTGTCAAATAATTTTGCTGAATGATCCTTTGATGCTGTTACAAACATTGTACCATCTTTATTCATTTGCATGTCATTTATTTGTGATTTATGTCCCTTTGCAGAGTTTAATTTTTTTCCAGTCTAAAATAAATTAAATAAATTAAATAAATCCAATAAATAAATATAAATATAAAATAAATATCTTACTCTGGAATCCCAAATATTTATTTCACCATCTTCATGTCCAGTGATGATTGTTTCATCAAGAGCACCCCAAAGAATTGATGATATACGTGGTCCATTTATTGGAATACGAAGAATAGCATCATCTTGAGACATTCCACTGTCAACATTTTTAGTATCAACAATAAACATTTCACACTGATGTCCAAGTGCTTTGTCTGTTGAATAAACAGCTGTATTTGCTGAATAACTAAATTGACATGTTCTTACTGAACTGTTTGTTGGTAATTGACCAATTTCTTTGCCTGTAAATATAATTTTAGTTGAAATATTTTTATTATTTTAAATGATGCATTATACTGACCAGTTTGGATGTCCCAAATACGAAGTGTGTTGTCACCACTTCCAGATATGAATTTAGTGGTATCCCAATTGACATCAATACACCAAATTGAACCATTGTGACCATTAAATGTTCCCAATCTTTCACCATTTAATGACCACCATACATTTGGATTTTTATCCTTACTTGCTGAGAATATTAAATCACCTTCTCTGTTGTATTTAATTTTAGTAATTGCACGTTCGTGCCCATGTAACATAAGAGGTTTCTGTAATGATTAAATAAATAATTATCAATTACAACAACATATAATTTACAACATATTAGGCAACAATAATGCTCAAATATTAGGTTATGTTATAAAATCTACACATGTATATTTATTCAATATAAATGCTTATATAATAAAATATAAGCATTTATACACAATATAATTAATAATTAAACTTTTTTTTATAAATATAAATAAATAATTAAACATACCATTATTATTTATTTAATTTAAATGACACTGTTATAATGAATATTGATGAATATGTCTAGTTAGTAGTTGTATATTTGGCAGGCAAATGCATGCTTTTTTTGGACGCAAATTGGAAATTGGACTGAATTGGACGCAAATAAAAAAAAAAAAAAAAAAAATGGCTGACAAAACGATTGGTAACACAGATTTCTTGCTTTATTGTTGTTGATATGGAGGTTTTATTTTTTCAAAATAGTGCTGGTTTTCGGAATTCAAATTACCAGAGCCAATCAACAATTAAATTATAAATAATCAAATTTCATTGGCTGTGGTCAGTTGAGAGAGAGTTTGTAACGTCTTTTTTTTTTTTTTCTCAAAAAAAGAGAGACCCATGAGAGAAAAAAAAACGGAGCATCATTATTCTATCGTTATATCTTGTGTTGAAGTTTAATAATTATTTTAATTGATAAAATATAAGATATTGTTGATAAAGTTATTAATTATTTTAAATAAATCAAATAGTATTTCTTTTATATTGGAATTTGTCAACAATTTATATTTTTGGCCGAAAAAATTTGTACATCTAACCTGAAGATGATTTGTTTTGTCAACAAAAAAACATGGTAAGTTTATACATTGAATATTTACAAATATAGGTATGTGTTATTATAGAAAAATATAAAATCCATAGCTTTATGTAAGTACAATAATAATAACAACAACAATAACATAAATATAAGGCAAATGGAATCTCTAATGGAGTCAACAAACAAAAGTGAATCGATTTGAAATAATGGCAAAAGAAAACGCGAGTAGTATAGTTGGTATACGAGCGACAAATAAAAGCACTCAGCATGAGCGGCTTTATCCTTGTACAACTGTCAGACGTCTTAACACTCTCCTCTCTGCTAGTTTGGTACTTTGGTTTCCTTGTCATCCAATTTCTCTTTCTATATAATATAATAATAATAATATATTGCTTATTAAAATTATTATAATGTTATTTTAATTTTTAAAATAACACAAAATTATTATTGATTGATTGAATATATATATTTTTATCAGATGGACATGTTGATGCTAAAATATTTATCAAGAATATATCAGTAATCGTCAATGGCTGTCCAGGGAGCACTGAGGCAATCTATCCTCTGGTATACATAGCCAAGGTAAAAAGTTACATGGTGCCCATGAGACATGCTGCTTGATGCTATTGAGCATGTTGGTGATCCATTGCTTAACTTTTAAAACAAAAACGTTTGGCAAAGTTTGAGTGTATCTACAGCCTCTTAGTCATCATCATATTACACATAGTACAGGTAAAAAGCATCAATACTTTTTTTAAATATTGCTCCCAGTTGTAGATTTATTTATTTTTATCACTTGGCTAACTTGTTATCTTGTCATTACAAAGTTATTTCCTTATTGGCACTTTTCATTTTACAAGAAGGAAATTTTTCAGGATACCAAACAAGCAATTTTATTTTATTTATTTATTTTTGAAAAAAAAGGAAAGAAATTACCGTCGTGGCAAATAATAAATATTAGCACGCCCTGGCTAGACCCAGCGAACCACAGGTACATTCAGACATCCGCGCGCTCGGAAACGACTTGGATTAATTTTTTTTTTTTCTTTTTTTTTTTTTTTGTTGTGACTAAATAAAAAATTACAAGAAAAACAGTCGTCGTCCACTAGCTTCGGGTTTCTTTTTTTTTACTCGAGTGGAAATTGATTTTAAAATAATAATAAAAAATTGAAATTGATTTGTTTGATGATTATTTTAGTTTATCACTCAAGTTAATTACTTTTTTTTTCTTTCTCGATAAATTAAAATAATAATTATATTTAGTTTATTGAATATAAATTGAAGTTTGTGTGCGAAGGTGACAGTATAATTAATTCAAATATGGATTGCCTCTCTGACCTAATAATTAAATATTTAGACGTGAACTTTATTATATACGTTTCATTGCTCTAATTAATGTGTCAAATTTAAATTTATTTTTATAATATAATATAAAATTATTTATTCACAGTTATTCACAGTACATGTGCATATTGTACATTGGAAAAAATAAAAATAAAAATAAAAAGAAGAAGAGGATTAATAAACGGACGTACAAATAACTGGATATTATGCAAACATGATTGAGCCGATGCCAATGGGGCCAATGGGGTTGGCAGATGGCTCCGACATGTGGCATCATCCTCATCGTCTTGGTTGTCTTTGTCATCATCATCAATATCGTGATCGTCGTCGATGTCGCGGTCTCTTTTCGTACTTGATATCCCTCGCAGGATTATATTATACATACATACAAGGTAAGAAAAAAAAAAACAAAATAAATAAATAAATAAATATAAAAAACACACACAAAAACTAATTAAATAATAAAATACGTCAAAGATAGGTATATATATAAGGATAAAGAAAAATAAAATATAAGCAACTCCATCCGTTGGGGATGTTTGATTTCAATTAACATTATACAAATGAGTGTTGGCATAGAGAGGCTCGTTTGGTCTTGTTTGTTTGCCATTGCTTTTACTCAATTCCCCTCTCTAATTGGTTTATTTTTCTCTTTTTTTTATTTTTTTATTTTTTTTTTTCATCTTAAAAAAAGAGTCTCGAGTTTATTTATTGAGGGCTTAATTAACCAAGTTGATTCATATATACGTATATTGATTTTATATTTTTTATCAATAATATAATATTATTACAACACAATTATTTTTATTAATAAAAATATAAATTACTTATACATATGGAAACAATTTGTTGTAATGTATAGAAATATTTGTCAGTTGATTGATAATGCGTGACCAAATTGTTAGATCAGTATTGTTGTTGACATATATAATAATAATAATATTAATATCGATTTACCCATCATCATCATCATCATTCGAGGCTGATGCTTCTCTTCAACTGACTTTCCTGGTAAATAGCTAATTAGTTTGCTCAGAATATGCGTATATATATCCCTCATCATTACTGACAGCCTTTGTTGTTTAATATCAGTCTGTTTATACACATGTGGCTTTATTTCATTATTTTTAAATATTAATTATAATTACCAAAATACATTATATACATGTACAGATACATATATCATAATTATATACATTTTTTTTCTTTTATTTTTTGAATTTAAAATTTTAAAGCAACGTCTGTGTATATACGTTCAGTACAAGCTGTATAAGCCCCTATAAAATATCGTTATTTTTTATTTAATATAGACCAATTAAGACATAAATTAAATTTCATTAAACAAGATTAATAATGTTTAATTTTTCTTTGATAAACAACATACAGGTATTATTATTATTATATTTATATTTAATATCAAGATGTAACAAGAGAACAAGCAGCAGTTATTTGTCCCTCGACTTGTACCAACACTTGACAATAATTATAATTTTAATAAAAGCATATTAATATATATGCTTGTGTACCATATGGTAAATTTGAATTGAGGGGATTGAATAATGTCTAATTAATTTCAATGAGAACATAGGCACGCGGCCCATGTCCTCTTCTTTTCTTTTCTTCTCTCACCACCATCACCAACATCACCAACATTATTAGCTGACTGACTGGTTGACTGGTTGACTGATTGACTGACTGTGACTTGTATATATTCTCATGGGCAATATTGGACATGTACTCTCGCAAATAATTTTCATATCGCATATTGTCTTTACAAAGTTTATAGTTATTAAACTTTTAGACTGATCCACTTCAAGTGTCACGTGTCATTCAATATCAAATATATAATATATTTATTTACGTGTAATGCATATCAAGTGCATGTCTGTTGTTAATTCATTAGTCTACTAGTTATAATTATAATAATATACCTATATTTTATATAAATTCAATGATAAAAATTAAAAAGATTATCTCTCTCTCAGTGCAACTGATTTATTTATTTTTTTAAATATAAATATATATATATAAAATTTACATTTTCCTTTGAGGACATTTGGTTTTGCCCGCATTGATGGTCAAGTAGACAGGACGTAATAATATAATAGGGGCTCAAAGAAATTTTAATCATGTTTGCTGTTGAAACGTTACATTCACATATTATATACGGGCCTGAATTAACAATGATTTACTTGAACACATATTTTCTTTGATCAATCACCCAATTAATTGATTAATTAATTAATAATATCTATATTATATTATTTATTGAATTTTATTTCATTTTGTGTGAGCGAAGAAAACGAAAAAAAAAAAAAAGAAAAGAAAAAGTAGGATGAGAAAATGCACTGAAAATAGTAAAAAATAAAAAATAGTATAGCGAGTTAAGAAACACGAAAAAGCACTTTTGGAGCTGATGATGTGTCGCTGAGACGTTTGTCCCTTTTCCATTTGCCTCGTTTTGGATTATATTCGCTTGGACATTTGGCCACCTTCGGGAAAAACAATACATTAATTTTCTATTGTCTCTTTTAGTCAAGATCGATTGGATCCTTTCAATTTTTTATTTTTTTTAAATAAAAGCCAACTTGAATTATATTTTTATTATTAAAAAATAAAAACATTGTATATATAAAACGATGCGTCATAATCAGACGCGGTCAACTTACTTGTGGACTCTACGAAAACTCCTAGACTTAAGTTAATTATAAATAATTAGTAATTTTAATCAGATGACGCATGCGCATCTCAAGGGATACAAGCAAACCCTCTTAAGCCAAAGGCGACTCGTTTGGGGAAAGGAGGGTTGCTTGCTTGCTTGTGGTAAAAAAAAAATAATAAAAAAAAAACGTCATTCTGTCGCTCGCGGGTAAAAACCCATTCGCGCTTTTATTTTAATATAAAAAAAAAATAAACTTTTTAATAATAAAAAAGGTTCCACCTAATGGCATCTAATTAATTTAACGGAAAACTTATTTTTAATTCATTTAAAGTTTATCATCAAAATTACTCTTTTTTTTATTTTATTTTTCGACTTTTAAATATAATGATACTTTTTTAAATATATCATTATAATGATCATTCAAATTCACAATGAAATTTCGAGCAGAATATAAAAAAATACTGCAGATAAAACCCCCCTGCACTATAAAACAGATCATTCCCACAGTGTGTCGTCGGTCCATTCAAAAATCCCACACATTTTTGACTCGTCATCCCCCTCGCTCTTTTTTTTAAAATAATAATAATAATGAAATAATAGAAAAAAAAAGCGTAATTCGTTTAGTGTTGTTGAGCCACGTGCGGTGGAATGAAACTTTTAACTCGATATATTTATCGTGATTCGACTGGAATTTCATCAATACATCTCTATAATTAAATATCAATCAACTCTAAATAATAATAACAATAATAATTGGCTGGTTATCAGGGTTTTTTGATAGAAAAAAAAAAAAAAAAAGTAGATGTATAAATTTGTTTTTAAAAAGAATACATATGTGATGAGAAATTGCTTGGCTGACACAGGTCGAAATTCGATCCCTCTTGAAATGTGTATTGTACATTATTGTATTGTATCGTATTGTATATGCTGTAGATGTGATAGTAATCTCTATTATATATATATAGTTGTCGCGTTGACTATAATCTCCTCGTTTCTATTTTGCTTCGCGATATTTCGAATTAATTAATATGGCATCAGGTTTGGGGCTAATTTTAGAGCCAATACATATATACTGACCAATTGATGGTGCATTGACTTTCTCTTTTGTGTACATGTCATATCATGTAGGTACACAAATTAAACACCATTATATTTATGAAAAATATATTTTTTTTTTCTTTTTAAATTAAATTAAAATTTAAAATTAATTAATAAAATATATACCTATAGAATGTTTTTGTGAGTCTCGGTATAATTAATTATTAAATTAATTTGATTGACAATTTTTTAATTTCAAGTAGTATAGAGAGAGAGAGAGAGAGAGGAGGATTGCAGTAGCTAATTAATTATTAAAAAAAAAAAATAATTTATATACACACACTATAATAATCAAATAGATACAAGTTTTTTAAAAATCAATTTGGATATGACAGTTGAAAGAAGAGTAGGCAAATTGTAAGACGGGTGTGTCTAATGCGAATCGCATCCGGCAGAACGAGCGCATTCACGAGACACGCCAATTACATTCACGGGCACGCGACCACGCATTTACGCATAGATACTCTTGTAAAAAAATATAAATGTAATAAAGAACAAAAAAAAAAAAAAAGGTAGGGAATATTCAATTTTATATCCCCATATATATATATATATATAGCTATAGCTACTGAAACTCGTCAGGAAATGATTTTATTTTTGGTCTTTTTATTATCACTGCACCCGTAATCGAGCGCTCGTGCCACTGAAACCTCGTCCCTTCCGTTCAATTTTTTTTCATATTTATTTCTTTTCAATATGTTTTTATTATATACGCATCCAGTAGCTACAAGTTTTTTTTTTTTTGTCCATTCAAGTTATCGTTTCTTTTGCTTTTTTTCTTTCACTGTGTGTGTGATCAAGCGGAAACGGAAGTGTCCAAAAAATTTGGATGATATGACACTGTCGTATAATATATGGGACAAGTCGAAATGCATCGCCAAAAATGATTATGTTATTGTTTGTCAATTTATTTTTATCATATTGACAAGAAATAAAAATAAAAATAAAATCATGGGAAATGGCAATGGATCGAATATACAATAATAATATAGTTTTTAGTCATGCGAAGAATATAGAATATATAGATCTTTAGACAGTGAAATGCTTTTTTGAGAATAAAATGCAGATGCAGCCGGCAGATAAGAGCTGGAACGGCGTCAAGAAATAAAGGGCGGTGTTAGGGTGGCATCAGTCACAATTACATATATTGCATGTGCATGTGTACGTGTGAGTTAAGGTAAAATCAGGGGTGGATTATCGTATTGTATTATGGATGCCATGCGATGAGCAACAATCCGAAACTGATGCTCATTTATTAGGATTTCATGGCTGTGATAGTAGTCTCTCTCTGTCATATTATAATATGTCTGTTGTGTTGTATTAACGTCATCGTTTGCTTCTCTTATATTATTGGTGCCTTGAATAATATTTTGAGCTTGAAAAATTTAATTCAATGTAGTATTTAAGCTTGGGGTTGTCGTGGGAATTTTCCTCTCGTTTCATTTTTTTTTATCAATAAAAATGAGCTCTATTTTTTTGAGCCCTTGCACAATGATGACCAGCTATATTGATATTCTATTTTCGATAATAAAAAATAACTTTTTGACTCGGTTACTGGGTCAATGTATTTTTGATTCCACAAATAGTATAAAGCCAGTCTTTTTTTTTATTTATTTATGTTTGGTTATATTACTTTTGAAGGCATAAAAAAAAAAAATAGGAAATGCACTCTCTAACAGGATCATATAGTGTCATCATTATTAATAATATATGACTAAAGTGTTGTGCCATATATATTATCCTTTTTTTTTTGTTTGAAAAATAAAATAGATATTGTTTTATATAGTAAGTGAGCAAAGAGATATACAATCAATCTTCACTAGACTCTCTCTTTCATTTTCTTGGACAGTTAATTTAACTATATGGAAAAACTACTAGCACGTTGACCTTTTATCCAGCCGAGAGTTGCTCTGTGTAAACTAATGAAACTAGATTTTACAAAAAAAAAAATACACAGTTTTTTGTATAATAGAATAAATAAATAAGTTAAAAAAAAAAAAAAAAAACGTTATTTATAACGTCATAAAATAAATAAGTAGTGAAATTGAATTGGAGAATTTCAAAGTCACGAAAACGATTTAAAGAATCAACCGAAAGGTAAAATATTAAGTCCGAGCCAACTCTATAAATTTATATATATATATATATTTCGACTGGCAATCTTTCACAGTTAACGCTCTTCCTAATCGTATTCATTAAAGTACTCTCAATGCTTTTACACGCCTTTTCTTATTATATTACTTTTTCTTCATTCTTTCTTTATTATTACTATTATTATTATATATTCTTTTTTTTTTTCTTCAATACGAAACCAACGAAACGAAGACTTGAGGGCTTTTAAGCTCGCAACAATGCACAGATTTATAAACCCCATGGGAGTATTGTTATCGCTTGAGCAAGTGATTGAGACTAGCTTGTTGTTGTTGTTGTTTTTGTTGTAGTAGTAGCAATAGAGTAAAAGTGGTGGTGGTGATGGTAATGGTGGTTGTATGCTGGCATGGCTCACTTCGACACTTGCCGAATACCAAAAACTATTTCATTTATTTTATTTTTTATTTTTTTTTTTGCTGGGGTATTGTTGAAAAATCACGTTTATCTTGAGTTTAAATTAAATCATTGAGATTTTTAAGAGTATCAAATAAACTCTCAATTGCTTTTAAGACTTTTATTGATGAAACGTCATTTTCCGCAATAGAAAAAAAAGAATAGGAAAATAATTTTCCACAATATATATACCTATATATATTAAATTTTGAAAGAATAAAAAGATTATTATCACATTAAAAATGATGGAATTTAAAAGATTATAGATACAGATTGTTGGGTAATAGTCGTATATCATGTGATGAGGGATCGAGGGTAAGAGGGGGTGGTTGTGGATTGATAGTTTGATACAACACTGGGTGCTTTGTTAAACATTTGAGTTGAATTGGAATAAGAGGCGCGTGTGAAACCAAAATCCAAAGCGTAATGGCGCGGACAGGCTGTCGAGTCGCTTATCTGTGGTAACCACCATAGAAATCCTGGGGAATACATAACATTACTCTGTCGTTTAGATGATTGGTTGAGATTGCGGCTTGGCCTGTATCATTTATCCTTCTTACCAACCAACCAACCTACCAACCTACCATCTCTCCCCCATATACTTTATTCATTTTTTTTTTTTTTTTTTTATATATTTTTGTAATTTATTTTACGCTTTATTCTCGTTTCGATTTCATCACACACACACACACACACACACACACATGCATACATGTTACATTTGATCGCATCATATCATTGTCAATGACATTTTTTATCCCCCCTCGTTTTCTTTTCTTTATTTTGTTTTTGTTTTTTCTTTCAAATTCTCTGTTCTCAATTCTTGGACTATTCAGAATTCACAAGTTGGTTAGTTAGTGTGTATAACTGCAAAATGAAATGATAATAATAATAATAATAATAATAATAATAATAATAGTAGTAGTAGTAGTGGTATTATAGGGTTGCAATGTGTATATATATGGAAAAGGGTGAGCAGAGAGTAGAGTAGAGACGCCAGGCGAGGCACGTAATGGCGTGTCGGAGTTAACCGGTTGATAACCATCAGTTATAATTAACTCAGGCCAAGCAGCGAACAAGCCAACCCCGGTATAACTACCCCATCAGCCATCCAGCCAACCACCCACTCACCCATCTTTGCCTCTCTTAGTTTTCCTTTTCCTTTAGTCTTTATACTTGTGATGTACTTGTGTATATATAATATGGTGCCAACCATACACATAATAACTATATATACTGCGATGCGGAAGACATCGCCACTTGCTCAGCACAACACAACACAACACAACATTCTTGTCTTTATGTCTGCTTGCTTTTATGCTTCGATTATATGTATCTCTTTATCATTTTACATGACTCTTTTTATTTTTTAATTAAAAAAAAAAAAAAGCAATTTGTTTGAAAATATTTAATTAAAAATAATTTTGATATTTTCGTATTGATTATATTTGAGTAAAATAAAAAAATACATATGAAATTTATCAAGTGTTTTGATGTATTAGTTTATAGAAGTGTGAGAATTTAGGGTTATATGTTGAGCATAAAATGACTTTCAACTGGCAGCAGCGTGTATCTCTTACACAGTTTGGCTAATCCCCATTGTCACCCGGACATAATCCCGTAATGGATCGGCTTCGATCCAACAGTAGCCAACATTTATATACCATAGTGATGCTTCTATGCTTCTACTGCTACTGATCATGTATAATATCATATAATATAATATATCATTTTTTTATAAATGTCAAATGCCACTTAATAATAATATTAATTTGAAAAAAAAAACCAATTTATTTAATTATCGTTAATCATTTAAACAAATGTTTTTGCAATATAAATAAAATATACAAGGCCAGGAAGAAATGAAGAAAAAGAGAAAATAATAATGAGAAATCGTGTGCCAGTGCAATCATCGCCAAGTCTTTTAATTTCCTATATTGAACAAGTATAGGTATATACAATGATGGTGGTGGTGTATAATATATAAATAAGATGTGCAAGAATGTGTATGTGTAATAGATGAGATGAGAAAGTTTGTGTGCTTTCTAGCTTTATATTATATGTATATATATAGGCTTGCACAGGGTGGTAATTGGCTGTCAGGACTGCTTTCTTCCTGTTCCCTTTCTCTTCTTTACCTCATCATCTTGCTCGCACTCCTTTATAGTCGCATATCAGTTGGGCTCTACATATACATATATTATATTATATATAGCTATATATACATGCATGTACATTGTTACTATATATATCAACACAACAACAACAACAACAGCAACCACCACGACAATAACGACGAGAAAGACGACGACTTATATAGCAAGTGACTAGTTATATATATATATACCTATATAGCAACCAACAACCCCGAGAGAGATTGGTATCGCTTATAATTAACTTCTCCGTGCCACGAACCTACCACCGTTTCCATCGACGCCTGTTTGCCTACTTGGTGCACTCTATATAGGTATATAGTGGGTGGCACACGCGCCTCAAAAATACATTTTTTAAATTTTTGTTATTATTATTTATTGTTGAAAGTGCATCAATGATTTGTTTTTTAATTATTTTGTTTTATATAATTATCTCTTGTTTGTTTATTAGAACTGCATGAAAAATTAATTTAATTATTTTATGATTTTTATTTACTCGAGTCTGCTATATATATTCTTGAGAGATCCGAGGTAAAGAGGATTTTATTTGGTGACAAAAAGTGAAAACGACAGCAACAGCAGCAGTGGTAGTAGTGGTAGTAGTTGGAAAGAAATTGTAAGCTCTTTGAGTGTGAAGGATACGGGGTGGTGGTGGCAAAGATGAGAGTGAAAAAAAAAAGAAATATATATAAAAATAGTGTGACTGTCGCCTCGTTGCCTCAGTGAGATGCTAAAGCCAAGTCGGGTCAACTCGGCAATGGAAGAGTGAACCTCTCTCTGATGTCTAAGTAACATCCATTTCTATCTTTTTATTTTTTTTTTATTTATTTATATTTTGCTTTTTTGTTTTCCACTGCTTTTACTTTTCTTTGCTTTTTTTTTTGCCATAATATAAGTAGAGTGTATATTATATATATATACACACTCAACTTACTTTCCCATGCACTTGTTTATTGCTCGTAAATCTTTATTTCAAAATGTTTTTTTTTTTTTCATTTATTTGTTTGTTTATTTACATCTATTTGATATAATAACAAGAACAATTATAAATAACTGGACAATATAAAATAAATCTGATAGAGTTGGTCGCCTCTGATGTGGTGTACCTTTAACTAGTTTTTGAGGAGGTCATTGCAATTAATGTTTTCACATATATACTCTCTGTTGTACATGTATATAGCTAGCTAGCTCACTAGTTGGACTCTTTCATCCCTTGGCATAGTCATCGTCGACCAACCAACACTTGGCGCCGTCTCCAATATCCCGGACTATAGTCTCAGCCCCTTACCCTGATTCAAAACTTGTAATTACAAAAGGAGACTTGGCAATTATAATTGCCTTGTCTGATGATGTCCCTCAATCAGCCCCTTGTAATTATATACATGTAAGAAAAAACATTATTATTATTTAGCAATTAATAATTTAAATTAAAAATTTATTTATATATATACCTATATATATATGAAAAAAAATATTATGTAAATAATAAGATTACACTATTATTATTATTATGAGTTGTGTATCATTTGGTGGTTGTCGACATGCCACGTGAATGTGCAAACCTGGGTGGTAAATCGATTATTTAAATTAACCGAGACAAGTACAGTATTACATATATGTATATACTGAATATAGTGGAGTATATAGTATAACGACACACGGAGTAGTTGCCAACAAAGTTTTGTGGGTGGCTATATAGAATCATATAAAAAAAATTCCAAGGTATATAAATAAATGAGAAATGAAAAATGAAAAAGAAAAAAAAAGGTTGAAAAGGAGCGATAAGAGAGTAAAGACAAAGAGGTGAATAATATTATAAGTATCGAAAGCCACTACTGTACTTGTGAGACTTTGGTCAATTAAATGCAGGAAATTAGAGTTTTAATTATGCAGTCATTCAGAAAATTACATTGAAGGGGTGGATGGGTGGGTATATGCAGGCTTTTACTTTTATATCCTTATATATAAAAGATGAATAATAAGTTTTGTTCTTCAATGACTGTGCCATTTTTATAAATAAATATATCGACCATATATTAAAAATTATATTATTAATTTTTAACAAATAATAATAATAATTAGTAAAAAAAAAATAAAGCAAGCAAGCAAGAAAGAAAGAGTATATAGAATAATATATTATTATAATAAGGAAAAAAGCTTTGGGATAATGGTGAGTGTTAATTTTGAAAATGAAAATGGGAGATCCATCTTTCGACGCTCGGGAGTTTGTGAGTGAGAAGGAAGGCAGGCCTGATGGCGCACACCACTCGACTCGACTCGACACTTCATGGGCTCGCTCGACGCATTAGAGTAATGAATTAATTTCCATCTGCAGTCAACGTTACTACTTTGCTATACAGCCCATTCTTTCATTCAGCCAGTTTTTATTTTCAACTCTCTACTCATTACAGAGCTTTGTGCTTTTCAAAAATAACAAAAAAAGAAAACATACTCATCATTATGTATACGTATATATATATTATAAAAATATTTTCATCCATTCATTAATTAATTTGATTTAAATAAAATAATATAAATTTTAATTAAAATAAAATATTAATAAATATAATGTTAAAAAAGAAAATAAAAAAAAATAAAAGGGAATAAAAATGTAAAGCAATCGGAGTGTATTGGCTGGTGGTTAAAAGAGGAGGGAGAGGGTGTTTGATTGATTGATTGATTTAGTAAATTCACGTTGAAATATATAAGTATAACAACAAAATGAAAGTGGTTTCTTATACTCTTACTACTACTACTATATTGTCTAACGACTTCTTGTTCTCTATAGAGGAGAAGCAATATAAATGTTAGTTTTCTTTGCTGTGATGTCTAGCTCTCTCCTTCATTGCAACTCATTGGCTCCACGCTTTTTTTTTTCTTTTCTTTTCTTTTCTTGTTGTGTTATTTTACGAGGGTAGTTCTGGTGAAAGGTAAATGCCATCTATATACACTGGGCTTTATTAGCATCACCAAACGAGGAGGTTTTAGCTAATTGTTTCATGAAAAATATGCCACATCTTGAGATTTAGTTTTTTTTTTATTTATTTTTTATTCTTTATATATGTATACCTCTTAACATCCATCTACTTATTGCTTTTTTTTTGTCATCTACTTAGTCAATTTCTTATGCAGTGTTTTTATTTGTTATAGGTATTGGCATTTTATTCTGTGCTCACAAAGTGAGTGCACTCATCTCCGGTGGGACAAAGTGTCAATATATATATATACACATTGACTCTTGTCTGTGCCATTCGCTGCTAATAAACAATCTTTCCATCAATCGCAGACATAGACAACAGCAACAAAAACTATTTACTGTACTCTACTTAAATTACATTTAATACAATTTTGTTGATTAAAATTGGAAAAAGAAAAAAAAAAAATTAATAACAACGATGAGTAAGTATTTTTAATATATATCTATATATTTACTCGGTCGTTTTTATATTGAGCCGGAAATTGAAAAATTCATATAATGTCAAATATATATATATATATATACACACATACACATTATAATATGTCAACCGATCGATAATAAGACATTCAATTTAAAACGGTTGAAATTGAATGCTATTGTAGTAATATAAGAGCACAATTATATATATATGTATTTATATAGTTATTGGGGTGACTGAGGAGAGGAAGAGACGAAGGGAGGGCGACACATTTAATTATTGTACCTTCAACTAATGAGTTTTACAATTGATATATTACGAGAAAATAGTTATTGAAGCGTGACCATATATGCCATGGACTATTATACAGAAACCACGTCTCATTGTTTGATAATTTCAATAAATTAATTTGATGATTTTAATTGCCATATACAAATAATAATAATAATAATAATTTATTAATTTTTTAATAATACATTTGCTCATATAGCTTTCAACATCAATAATTAAAAAACAAAATATTAAAATAATAATAATAATAATATATCCGGCTTAGCATCAACGTTAATTGCCAAGTTCATTAGTCGCCAAAAGCACTACACTGGTGCTGGCTCGATCTCAATCCCCATATATATACAAATGCAAGATTTTCTATATGGTTTATTTATCTCTCTCTTTCTCTCTCTTTCTCTCAACAACAATAACAACAACAACGACAAGAAAATAATTCATCTAGTATATTGCTTTATACATACATATATAGTATACTTATTACTTTAATAAAACGACACGCGTTTCCATTGTAAAAGCGCGCGCTGCCGTATATTTTGATGACTTTTATTAATAATGTGACACACCAAACATTATAGTATTTATATAGTGATGCCATTGTTGGTTATTTATTTATTTTATTTATTTCAGTGTAATTGTCATTCAGTGATGATCAAGTGATATTATAATTAATATATATATATTTATAAATATATACACTCGGGATTATACATCATCATCATAATAATTACAACATCAGTCATTGGCAGGGTGGAAACATCTCACTCGTATATTATTTATTTGGTAAGTCAAAAGTATATTTATTATTAAATACAATTCAAGTACTCGGATATTGATAATATTATCGTATTAAGATAACGAAATTGACTACTACTGCAGCAGCCTGTAATTATAAATTATACGTATATATATATTTAAAAAAAGTCAATTGCGGTTTTATTATAGTTTTGTCATCTGAAAATGTTGTGTATCTTCTGTGCATATTATAATGTGAATAGAAAACTGTAGATGTGTAGGGATGATAAAGGAAAGCAAAAGAGAGAGGAAGTCAATTTTCGCGGCCGGAAGTGGTTTGCCTGCTTCTTCCTTCTTTGCGTTTACCTCATGATTCGCGATGAGGCCATGTATATGTATACATACATACATACACACACAAGCTAGGCACATTTGAACAAGCCTCTAAATGAAATCCCAAAATTAAAGTCGTATATTAAGGAGGATCCCCTCTTCTTCTTTGTCATATTACCAAACAACCCAACACCCTCACTGCCAAATTAAAAAGCAACATTTTATGGTACTTTTTCATGAGATGTATTTTCTTATTATATTTTTTTTTATTTTTATTTTTTTTAATGTCAATTTCATGAGAGAGATGCCACGTGGGGTGGAGCGTGTATTAAATTTTTTTCAACAATAAATTTCAAAAAGCTCGAGTGATAAAGTGAGATGAAAAATATAATATATATTGTATAAAAGGACAATATTATTTTCAAGTTTATTTTTTTTTCTATTTTTAATAATATTTATTATTTTTTTTCGATAGATGCTTATCATATAAATTCATTCGCAGCATACTTTAAAAGCACTCGATTGTCAAAGGGTATAGTGTATAGAGCTATATGTATAGTAAAAAATAAAAATAGGTGTTTTACACATATATACATCTATACATCTATGTTATATGTATATGAGAAAAAGAGGGAGGGGTGTACATACAGTGCTGGTGGTGATCGCGGTGATGGTGGTGGTTTTAAAAGGATGAGAATAGTTGTATAAGGGTGTATAATGGAAGTTGAAATTGCTTGGGCCTGTCCCGGCTGGGCAAGCACCAGCAAACACCCATACACACACACACACACACACACACAACACACTATTTCAAATATACATATACCCATAAAGAAAAATTGAAGAGAGACAACCCCTCTCACACTGTATACACTTTTTCGCTTTTCTCATTCAATCTCTTGTATATATGTATATGAACGCGAACCTATCGAGGGAAACGCATTCCATACCGAAATTGCTTCGCACTGAGCTGCGGAGAAAAGTAAAGAGAGAGAGAGAGAGAGAAAAAAAAAGGAGCATCAGTGAGCTAACTCATCCTGAGCTTCTGACAACTCGACTAATGCCCCTGTATATAACATTTATATATATATAATTAAAAATGAAAAATAATTATATATAGGTATATGCGAATTATAATAAATGAATAATCATTATTTTGTGTAGAAAAAAAAGGTGGCATTTAAAGGGAGATGATAGGAGTCCAATGTTGGTGGTGGTGGCGTGTGTGTGTGTGCGCGCGCGCGGTTCCTTGATTAAAATCACCCCCTGAATGAAATGAGTGAGAGGGTATTGCATGAGGGGGTATATAGAACCAAGGCGTTGCTTGCTTAATTACTAAAAGCTAATCAATTCCAGTGGAAGTAAAGTTTAAATTGCAAACTAAAGTATAGCTTTCCGACGCCAATCCCCCTTTTACTCCTCTGTATATGCATGTATATGTGTATATGTGTGTATATATAAAATGCCAGTATAGAGCAATATTACTTTGGATGCATTTTCAAATTAGCCCGCACGATAAATCATTGTGAAAAAAAAAAAAAAAAAAGTAAATAAAATAATAATAGTAATGGGAAAAAATAAAAAGTTGACTCTGTATACTCTCTGTATATAGGTATAGGTATACATATACGCAACTATAAAAAATAATATATTTGATTTTTTTTAACTCAAGTTAAAATGTCGCGATACAAGCAATAAAGTCAATGTCGTTACTGGCCGATTCAATTCGCAAGACACATTGCACAATTTCACATACAATTTTACGGGAGAATAGCCAGGGCTTTTATATTTACTTCATGGCTATACTAAATCCCTTGGAAAATGTCGCGTGCTTCTTACATATACATATATATATATATATCTGTATGTACAACTTTTTTTTTCTTTTTTTTTTGAGCTTTTTTACTCTTTGAGATATTCCGCGCTATTCTAGCCCGATTGCACGATGATATCGCGCGTGCGACCAAACTTAAGTGATATAGACTGAGACTCTAAGAGTAAGTGAGTGAGTAGAGTTTCATAAGTATAGGTATAGGAAAGTGGATGGATAAAAGCTCTGTGTATGTATATATATGTATTTGAGTGAGTCGGTGGTAGACAGGGATGAAATAAAAGATGAAGGTCAAAGTATTGGATACATAAAGATTGATGCATGCTCAATTTTTTATTTTTTATTTATTTTTATTTATATTAAAAAAATAAAATATACATATATATATAGATCCAAGCAATCTCATGTCCATTATTTTCATTTTCATTTTTATTTATTTTGTTTTTATACTCTGGCCAATGGAAAGTTTTATGTCGTTAAAAATTGATATATTAGATGGATATCCGGATGGTATATGGTATATACACTGACTTTACCAAAGTAATATCAATTTCACAAAATGGAAAAAGTATCAAGATGGAATAAGCCACACCAGTACTAGACTACTAGCTTTAATATCGCAATTGACCTGAGAAACAATAAAATGTTTAAACAATATATGTATGTATATAAGCCTCAATGAATTATAATCCGATTGTTTCCATTTAAATGTTTTTTTATTTAATTATTTATTTATTTTTTCATTCTGCTTGATAGAAAAGCTTTTGTTTTTTTTGTTTTTTTTTTTGCTTCGAATGCTTTACCGGGCCGTTTCCCCTTGGCCACCACGACCGAATTGGATTTTTAATCGGTGCGCACTCGCCGGAAAATAGCCCATGCGTCCTTTCTGCCATGTCTATAAATGCTCGACCACTTGTTTTCCATCCCCCAACTCTCTTTTTCTCTCTCTTTCTCGTTTGTCGTATATACCCCGTTAATCTATTCGTTCTGCTCACACACACACCCACATAAACATAAACATAAATATTATAGACAACGTACGTCGAGATGTTATTAAAATAATGGCAATTTATTTATATATATTGTATTTAATTATTATTATATTTGCTGGACCGAGATATTGTATACTTACCCTCCTCCGAGTCCTCTTTTACTATTACGAATAAAAGCAGAGGAGGGCACACAGAGTATAGACGCGTCAAGCCGAGTGTAAATAAATAGACTCTGCCACCGTCCCATTTGCTAGATTAGAATCAAATATAATTTTGCTGGGACACTGGTATAGCAGTAGTGGCACTAGTAACATAGCGCGCGCGTGAGAGAAAGTGAGGTATAACTTGGTGCGCGGTTTACGGGGAAATTCAATGGCCGGGGTTTTATGATTGTCTCTCTAACATCATCCCTCTTCTGGTCTCCTCTTCTCTTTTTCTCTTGTACGAAGCTCCGTTTTAATAAAAATGAAAAAAAAAATATATACAACCAATGTGGTATTATATTCAACTCTGTTATATAACGTAAGAAAAATTTGACAATTTAATTTAATTTACCAAGCTAGATATTGTTTGCTTTTGTTTATTTTTTTTTCTTTTATTCAACGTCATAGAATTTTGTTCGTTTTTTCTAATTTCGAAGAGACGACGACGACGATGACGACGACGAGAAGCTGGTGCTGCACGTCGGTGCGAACAAAAGCGACGGTTTCCTCTTTTCTCGTTAAAGGCCAATTCTACGGTTTAATTAAAATTTCCCCGAACGGAAGTAAGAAGTAATTATAAAATTTTTATCGTCGGTGGCTTACTTTTCATTGGACGGCCACCATCCGCGAACGTAGATTGAGCGATAAATTGTTTTCTCTAATTTTTTTTTTTTTTTTTCTTCTTTTTTAATTTCATTTACTTTTTTCTTTATTCTCTATATATTATATATAAGTTTTTATTTTTATTTCAAATTCAATAAAAATAAGTTGTTGAACGTCGCTTTGCAGTATCATCTAAAAAATAAAATGAAAAAAAAAAAACGATTAAAGTTTTTTAAAAAATTACATGATTACTCATCAGTTACGTATCATCGATTTGTTGGAAGCGTCCCGGAGCCACGGGTTCATGCGCGCCGACACTAATTTGCAACGTCATTACGACGTATTATCGAGTGGCGAGAGAGTCAGTCCAGTCCAGCTACTACTACTACTACTACTACTGCTACTGCTATTACTTGAGTATAGAGTTGGCTCGAGTCTGCGCTTGAGATTTTGATGAAACTATAACAATGAATATCCGGTGTGTGTATAGACTACAGATATAATATATTACAACTACCCACTCATAGTATACCCATCGACAAACATCGCTCTTTCCCAATCATTGCCTCGTAAATCTGTAGCCAATCTGCTTGAAACACCGACCAATTATCTCGGCATTAGCGCCCGCATAAAATATCATATACATAGATAAATATTGATTCAAGCATCTGCAACAATAATTGTTGATGTTTATAAAAATAATAATAATAAAATTAAATGAAATTTAACATTTGAAAAAGCCAAAAAGTCAAATAACATTATTGACCAACAATAAAAATAAATAAGAGTATTATTATTATTATTTACGGTTTCCATTAGAAAACTGTCAGTCTTGTGATCCCGTAGTTGGACCCTATACCCTACTACCTTACTACCACACAGCTATAATAATGTATCGAGGCTCAAGAGTCTGCAGTCTTTATTATTATTGCCATATAGGTATATAATAAAAAATAAATTGAATATATATATTTTAAAAAGATATAATATTGTCAAATTACAAAATATATTCAAGTTTTATTATTATTTGAGGCAATGACCGGCAGCAATGAGGCCTGTCGATCGACCTGACGCGTTGGATCCGATGGCCTGATAGGAAATATTAATTTCACTAACTCAAATTTGCCATCTCTGTCTGATGCAAACGCCTCGGATCTCTCCACTCAGGCAACTCCACCCTTCTTTCCCCCACGTTCGTTCGAACAATGTTTTCCAATTAACTTTATTTGAAATCGAGCTGTACTATATATATAAACGAATCATATACCTGGTAACGCACAAACCATCCCCCACTGTATATATCACCACAACATAGTCCTCCAATTTTTTTTCATATATACATATATATATTAATGCAGATAGAGAAAAATCCATTCAACCAACACACTCAGCAATCATTTTATTTATTTTTATATATTTATTTCATTTATTTTTATTTTTTAGTTATTTATTTTATATTTTTTGCATATGCCACTTTGTTTATTATATCAAAAAAAAAAAAAAAAACAATACACGGAATTTTCAGAATTTAAATAAATGAATATTGTTTTGTTTTTCATAAAAATAATAAATAGTTGTCATTTTTTTTATTGAATTTAATTAAATTTATTAATCTACTATATATATTATAAAAAAAAAAAAAAAATAACAATATCATAAATCAATTAGACAGTTTTTATCTCAGGTTAAAAAAAAATGAAAATAAAAATATTAATAACTAGTGAAAAGCATTGCATCGACGTTTGGATGAGTAATGGTTTTTAATCATCGGATAATGAGCCGTCGCTTGTTTTGAAAAACAAAATTAAAGCGAAGTAGTGACGGCAGAGCAGCTGACGCTTTGCCAATGAAAAGTGGTTGCGTGTGCCATATTAAATATATATATATGAGCAAAAAAAAAGAAGGAGAAAAAGAGGTGGTAGAGAGACGAGGGGACATGCTGAACAGGCCATATTTTTTCATTAAAAAAATAAAATTAAATTAAAAATAAAAAAAAAAATTGAATAAAATTCCCCACCACGAGACACTGCAGCACATCCCGCCACTCGGCAATATAAAGTTAATAACATTCGATCCCGTAACATTGAAAGTTAATTCCTTTCGGCATTAATACGGTGAGTGCATCCAGGGTAATGAGATTGCTTTGTGGATGGAGAAATGTAAGAGAGAGATAGAAAAACCGTGGGTCGGTGAGTGAGTGGGTGGGTGGGTGGTGGTTTGATGCCCGGGGGATGATATAAGGGCTCGGTTATAAAGCTCTCTCGCGCAATAACCTATTGTCTGGTATCTCGCGGGAACCGTGGAATCTTCCCAACGATTCGTAATCGAATAAAATGATAGAGCGACAAAGAAAAAGCATATAAAAAATAAAAAAAATAAAAAAAAACAATGGGAAATGAAAATTTCCAACCACCCCAATTCAATAAAGGAAAGTGTCTGAGTTATTGCTCGATCGAGGCCTCCTTTTCTTTCTTTACTCTCTTTTTTTATTTTTCTTCAATTTTTTATATATATATATTTTTTTTTTTTTATTAAATTTTCGTCGACAATATTCGGATGGCATGACAGATTTTTAATAAGTCCGGTTTTCCTATACGAGGGTTATTCCTTTTATTATTTTTTATTATTCTATACCCCAATTTTTGTCTTTTACCTTAGATTGTATATATGTATAGGTATACATGCAGATGTATAACCGTGAAAACTATATAAGATTTTTAAAATAATTTTTTTTCATTTTTTTTGTTGAGAAAAACCAACTGTATATATATATATATAGAAAAAAAAGTCGATATATTTATTGGCAAACATCGAAGCGAATGTAAAATTTAGTTTTCAATCTAAATGCACCTTGGCTATATATAAAATAACAAAAAGTGTATATTGTGAAAATGAAAAAAAAAAAAAAAGTTTACCTTTTCAGTGTTTATTATGACGGCAAAAATTGAATTTTAGTTTATAATATTTATTTATGAAAAAAATTAAATTATATTTTAAAATTAAATTATGCGGACGAGATTGACTCAATAAATTTGTAAATTCAGCTGGTCCACACATAATAACATGCAACATATTGAGAGACAGAAACAGAGACAGAGAGTATAGTCAAATTGTAGAGGTAAACTCTTTGGTTCAATGTTTCACCGCGGATATGCGGTCTTGCATCGCGGTGGCTATGCTCAATTACATTACTTGTACTAATGTCATTAGCTTTTACCGGTATTTGCACAGTCACCCACCAAACCATCACATTAATCACATTATTATATTTTATATTTTTAATTAAATATATTTATCATCATGCTCATTTAATTATAATTATTTTATGCAAATGAAATATCAAAGAGAAAAAAAAAAAAAAAAAAATTATAATAATGAATAATTGATAAAAAGCGTCATGAATTGTTGGACAACACGTGTATCCTGTTTTATATTTTCATTTATTTAATATATAATATAAAAGAATTTGTCGGTCCCTCGACAAAATCCAAGCACATTATATAGTGGTAGTTGTAGCTAGTAGTGGTAGTATAGAGTGATATATAAAAAAGTAAAAAAGACATACTTTTAAAATTAAAGCGGATGTTCTTCATTATCTTTATCATTGCTAAATAAATATATCAAGCTCTCAGGGTTTCTTTTCATCTCAAACAAACTATATCATAAAAATAATAAACTTTTTCATTTAATATTTTACATAGAGTCTATCGATTGATGAGAAAATAAATAAAAAAGACGGTAATATTTAAGAAGAAACCACAATTCAAATTATTGCCAATAAAGTTAAGTGGTACGTTGGCAATCGTAGATGAATCTAATTTTGTCAACGGCAAAGATAAACTCAATATATATATATATATATATGTCTTATTCTAGACGCAGTGAATGTGCAATGAGAAATCTGCATTATCGAGAAAAATCGATACTATACATATATAGTGGTGGTGGTGGTTGCATATAGCCCTGCTTGGAAATAAGTTGAGATGGCCAGTATATATACATATACCCCAACAGCTATTATATTATATTAGACTTTGGAATATATGCGCAATAATATATGTATATATCATAGCTGTATAAGTGTGTATTTATATGGAAAACAGTAAAAGTTTTGTGAAAATTGTACATGTATAAGTGTATGTGCGCGCGACCGTGGAGGTATTGAGTTCTGTATCATGCTGGCTATAATACATTTTTTATCTGATTGAGGGGATCTTCTTTATGGCGGGGTGTGTTTCTTTTTCTTTTTTTTTTTCATTTTGGTAATTCTGTGTACAATCATTTTTTCCCTCTTTTTCTCTTGGCTAAAAAATATTATATACATAGCAAAAGCGAGCGAGAGAAAGAGTAGCACAACGCACAAGTTTCAGGATGAAAGATCAACTTCTCATGTAAAAAATAAAAAAAGCAGCTACTGTTTTTATTCATATTTTTTATACTCAGATGTTCTTGTTGGTATTTTTTTATTTAGAACCACTCGATACATCAGTTGAGTATACAATTTTATTTTATATTAAACAAAATCTTTTTTCTTTCTCATAGATGCTTTAAATAAATATAATCCTTTTTTATTATTCGATATATATATATTTTTTTTTTTTCTATATATATATCTAAGGGCGTTACTCTCTTGATGTTGGGCAGGCTGGATTTAGGGGTGGTGGTAGTAGTAGGTATATGTAATAATAGGATAAAAAAAAAAAAATAATAAGAATGAGAATGAGAATGAGATGAAGGTCGTCGTATTCGTATATATATATATATAGATATACACGGTGGATATGGCAGATCGAGTCGACGGGACAGTAGTACCATGGGTCCGGGGGATTGAAAAGCAATTTCCCCGCGAGGGACGCGCTTCTGGTATATAGGATGGAGGGCTTTATATTAATGATCCCGATATATTATCGGACGTGACCGAAATTGCTGTCAAAAAAGTCGGATATTGGATAGAAGGAGATTGCTATACATATATACACACATTAATACATATATATATCTCTTCTCTTACATATACGCATGCTTTCTTATTTATTATTTTATCATAGGGGATATTTTTATTTTACAATTAAACTGAGTAATATTATATGATTTTAAAATGTATACACATTCATCTTTGATTTAATAATTATTAAATGGGTCATCGATTACATTGACATACATATATACATACATATATAGAAATGGCCATTTAAATAATTTGGTATTCTCACATTGCAGTGAATATTTGGATTATTAATAATAACTTTATAAATAAATATCGGTTTTTAGGCTACCATAAATATGTCAATATGTCAGTTGAAAATAATTAATTATATAATAATATATGTATTTGTTCTATTTTTGTGTCAACTTTTTTTTAAAATAAAAAATACATAAATTTATAAATTTATCAAAGGTCACAGTATAATTATTATCACTGTGACTGACAATTATAACCACTCTAAATTCATGTATTTTTAATCTTTATTTTATTTATTTTTTATTCTATCACAAGTTCTAGTTATGCGGGTGTATAATTTTTCAAAGAAAGAAAATAAAAAACAAGCCAGTATTTACACACGTGCATGGCATATGCTTTATGCAGTATAAAAAAATTAAAATAATAATATCAAATAGCTGCATATTTATAAAAGTTAAATTAATTTTATATTTAATTTAAATTTCAGGTGCCAATGATGAATGAGTCAGCCCATTGTTGTTTACCCAAATAAAGACCCTGATGTATGTAAGTAAACAAACTAAAATTAATATTTTATTCTTTTATTAATATACTTGGAAGTATAAATTAAAATAAGAGTAAACTGTTGCCCAGACAGACATATACATATACATTTAGAGTAGAGTCGGAGTTGAGTCGGACAGTCTGACTCAAGTCTCAAAGACCAATTTCCGCTGGTCGCTTTATTTACATAGTTGACTGTATATATGTGGATGTAATAATATAACGTGCGACCAACAAAACGACGAGGTTAAAGTTGTTATATTTATACTTGACGTACTGCAAGTTGTCAAGGCACTCACAAACTTTTCACACGACAAATTTACATATGTCACTAATTGTCATGCACATTCATTATTATCATTATCATCATTATCATCATTTTATGTGATTTTATACACATTATTATATTGATTTTATAATTAACGAAATATAAATATTGAATGGGGTGCCATGAGGTCGTCGCACAGCCTTGATATATACCATCAGGGCTAGGATATCGAAAATCCGGCAGGCACCACATTCTCCGACAGCCGCATTACAAACAACGTTGGGCTACAACGACAACGACATTGACAATGTAAATGCATGCATTTTATTTTACATATACGTGTGTGTGTGTGTGTGATGGACAAGAACACCATAGAAAAGAATAAAGGTAGATGGATAGATAGATAGATAGATGGCTAAGACCGTTGTCGGGATTCAATAAAATAAAAGAGCCTCACACTATAGTTGTGCATTGGAGAAAGCAAAATTAACAGATCAGGTATCAAGAGAACAGGAGATATTTTAAGTTTTTTTTTATAAAGCTAAATATAAAAATATATTTGAACATTGCACACTGTTTAACATAGCTAATAAGAGGATAGACAAACTTGCTGACGAATGACAACAGTGCACCAAAGTTAAGGGGGGTTGGGAGAAACTGAGTCTTGTACTTAGTTAACGGACAATGCGGTCTCTAATGAACATGAGCCCAGGGGCGCGAGTGAGTGTCTTTCCATCCATCCATCCATCCATCCATCTGCAATTCGCATCCCTTTTACTTTGTCGTCGTCGTCGTCGTCATCATTCCATTCAGTCAGCATACTCAGACTTTCAGATTGCATTACATCAACTCACTTTTTTTTCTTGTGTGACACGTCTCATCAGCTGATTTTATTATTATTATTTATCTAATTGCTTTTTTTAATTTGGATAATATTATATTTATAGATAAAGATAGATAATTTATTATTATATTTGATTAATGAGGTTTTGTCGCGCATCTATATCTAAGTAAAATTTTGTGGCAACACGAGAGAGAAATCAATGTCATCTAAGTTGAGGGTTGAGAAGCACTGAACGTCACAGTCGTTGTAATTGGATTCAATTGTCCCGCGTTGAATCACCACCACACCAACTCAATTTTCTCTCAACACCCAGGCCAGTGTTTACGACAATCATTTTATTTTTTTAATTTTCATCATCTATCATTCTCACATATTAAATTTTTTAAATAAACACTTGTAAGTCAAAAAGATATAGAGCATTAAATTTGAATGATAAAAAATTTAATGGACGTGAGACTTTTTTTTCTTTTTTTCTATTTTTGTTATCGCGTGTCAAAAGACTCTGACAATGACTGGCTGTTTCAAGTATTTTATTTTAAATATTTAAATATGCCTGCTATAGAAAAGGAAAAAAAATAGAGTAAATATATTATATATTTCCAGTTTCCACCACGACTCACATTCATACATTTATATAATATTGTCCAAGAGTAATTTAACTAATGGCATCTTTGTGTTTTTTTATTTTTTATTTTTACGATTTCCTTTTACAAGCATTAACTCGCTCAAATCTTGAATCTTTAAATATTTATAACATCAAACTATTTATTTAAAAGTTTAACTGCTGCAGTACACAACTATACGTATACTATATTGAAACAACGAAAGAAAAATAAAAAAAAAACACAGAAGATTCGGTTATCTCATGGTGCTCATATCCCAAGAATTATCTGTTTATTTACTATTACTATTCCCAAGAGGATAAACTAACAAAAATAAAAGAAAAAAAAAAAAAAATAGTAATGCCAGTTTTTAAATTTACGGTTATTTGTACAAGAGATAAAAAAAAAACCATATATATATTTTTCAATCTTTATTTATATTTTTACAACACGTGTTGTTTTGTCGACTGATAAATACAATATGTGCTTGATTCTTTTCTAATTTTTTTAAATTTTATTTTTTTCCCCATTTGATGATCCCATGGGATTCAAGTCAATTCAAATGGTCCATGAAGACCATTCATTTCTAACCATTTTATATGGTCTGTTGATGTTGCTGTTGTTGTTGTTGTTGTTGGTGTTGTTTGTGTAATACAACAGGATATAAAACTAAAGTAATGAATTTAATCTTATACATCTTGGAGGCAAAACAAAAACACATGTGTCTATGTTATATTGCGTTGATGATTTAAGTTTAGTTTGTTGTTGGTCAAATACATGTGTAGTCAACTTCAACACACTGTCAAATTATTTTATTTCATTGGTTATTCATTTGCTTTTGATCGTAGTGAATTAATTAAATTTAAATATATTATATAAAGCCATTAAAATTTAAGGTATTTTATTATGGCCTTTGCCTTTAATCAACATGTACAATATATACATAATTTTCAAGTATAGCATAAGCAATGCAAAATATATATATATGGTATATATCATCTTATTCGGACCTTGAACCTACCTCGTTGAAATTTACATAATTCCAGCTTACAGAAAATGACAGCTTTTAGCGCTGATGCACAGTTTATACTGGGCATCATGTAATGTTGCCAGTAGTTTGTAAGAGAGAGAGAAAGAGAGAGAGAGAAAGATATTATTTTAAGTGGCGCCGACTATATAATTTAGATCTCATCAGTCATCAGCATATAGCCATAAATAATTTATTAAATTAAATTAACTAATGAAAAATAAAATAAAAAAAAATTAGATAAACATTAATGTGTAAATATACAAATACAAATATAGAAAAAGTAGAGTTTGATGGTGCTGCTGCAATATTCAATGAGAAAATAATAAAAAATAGCGGTGGTGGTGATGATGATGGGCGTGGATTATTTCGGGGTGACAAGTTAAGGCTCTGATTGCAACACAAAGGATGCAATTACACTATATATACGTGACCCTTGAGCAATCACTGGTATTTTCATCCAACAGAGAGAAAGAGAGAGATCGTTTTCTTTTTTTTTTTATATCGTGTCAAATACCTTTTCCCCTATACAATCAAATCAGTATACACATTTATACACTACTTTTGAAAAAAATCATCATCATTATGATTATGTAAAAAGGAAAAAAATAAAAAATATGTGTTAATGAACGATTGTCACTTTGATTTCAATGAAATTTTTGCTTCTAAATTACGATTGAATTCATCATTCATTATATTTCTTTTTTCCACACAAAGTATATCATTATTATTATTATTATTATTATTACATGGACATGTATAAAATTAAAATAAATTGTCCTTTAATAAAAAAATTGTGTGTCGAATTTTATATTGGTGGTGGTGGTTGTTGTTGTTGCTGGTGTCCCATATACATGTATATGAATTTCATGATGATGATGTCTGGATGCATTAGCTCCTGGCAACGTTCTCGAGGCTAATGGACAAGATAATTAAGTGACCCTTGTGCATGTATGTTTAATCACTTGTATATGTGCCAAAGATTTGTCTGTACATGTACAGAACAAAGTTGTGTTTCAATACACACATAGACAACATACATGTCTGAATTTCTGTCGACACGTGTTTCCACTCAGCAACTCTAATTCTATATTACATCAAATATAATACTGAGTATTTTGTCTTAACAAAGTTTCAAAAAAAAAAAACCTTCATTAGCCATATCACTATTATTTATTTATTTATTTAAAAAAAAAAAACCAAATACAGATAACAATATATACGCATACACTGACAGCAAGCAGTCTTTATGAGCAAAAAAAAATAGAAAAAAAAAGCATCTATATAGCTATGTGCTAAATGTTGAGAAGGAGAGAGAGGGAAGGGGGTTATATTGCCTGTTGGGTGATTTATCTAGTAATACTAGTAGACAGCTCGAGTAACACCACCAACACCATTCTTCTTTTTTATTTTTTATTTTTTATTTCTCTTGCTGTGTATGAGCGACGCATACGCATACACCATTCGTGAAAATTAAAAACTCACTTTATTACATGTCTCATTCTCCGGTAAAACATCCCTTCTCCGTACCACCAGTGGTCCATC
Organism: Aphidius gifuensis; assembly: GCF_014905175.1. Taxonomy (NCBI): domain Eukaryota; kingdom Metazoa; phylum Arthropoda; class Insecta; order Hymenoptera; family Braconidae; genus Aphidius; species Aphidius gifuensis. The sequence goes on along the minus strand of NC_057792.1, from coordinate 144,782 downwards.
CACCAACTCATTTTTTTTATTTTTTATCTTTTCTTTTCAATGTGACTTAATATGAGGCTAGATGCCGACCATATACCTGATGGAACGAATATTATTAAAGTTCGTTGGCACGCGAAACCTGTGAAATATCGCTCCCCCAACTTCCTGTCTTTTCTTTTTTTTTTTAATTTTTTTTTTTTTCTTTTCTACCATTTTCACGATTCCATGGATCTTTTTTATTATTAACTCTGTCTGTGCATCTTTCAAACATGTCAAAAAAAATTATAAAAATCACAAAATTGATGCATGGTTGCTTTAATTTAATTTAATTTAATTTAATTTTTTGTTGGCCAATGTTTTAAATATTATTAAAGTTGGTACCTTTTAATATGCATGCATGGGTATGAGTTTCAGAGTCTCAGGGTAGTTTCAGATGAGTTTTGCTTTAAAAGGGGTTAAAAATAAAACAAAAAAAAAATAATAAATAACTAAAAATAAGTATAGTAGAATTTGTAGATCTCTCTCTTTCTCTCGCGCGCATAACCATACGTAGCTGTGAAGCTGTAGAGAGCAATATTCCCATCCATCGTACATGCTTCACTTATACATGTAATATATACCCTCAACAATTTATTTATTACCCACAGATCCCCACTCACCCTCATGCTTATTGCATTTTTCAAAATTATTGTCATAGCCCATATTATTAGTTTTTTTTTTTTTTTTCTTCTTCTTCTTCTTCTCTCCTCTTTTAAACGATTTAATATAAATTGTTAATAAACACATATAATAATAACATTGCAATCAAATTAAAAATAATTTTTTACAACAAAAACAACAATAATAATAATAATAATAAAATATATAAAATATATGTAGTATGTATATATGTATATTTGTAGTGGATCGATATAAAAAATTCACCGAATGAATAAATCAACAGGCACCCAACTATATACAGCAAATGTTACTGCTTTTAGTCAAAGTATCTTCTGAGTAGTAGCCTTTCCTTTTTTTCCCTCAAATATATATACAAAAAGAGAGAGAGAGAGATACTATAAGTGTATTTGAAAAGAAAAAAAAATAAAATAAAATCAACTTCTCTATACATTGCAATTTTGTTCTTCGATTTTTTTTCCATCTTCACACATTCAAAAATAGAGTACTTCAAGTTTACTTTTATAAAATTCAAAGTTGTATAAAATTCTAGATAATTATTATTTATTTAGTTTTATACATATACTGTTGATATAAAAGGTAAAAAATAATAATCATAATAATATAAAAAGCAAAAATAAAAGGGCAAAAGGTGTATTGCCTTGTTGAAGTGATGGGATGGCTGAGACTGTCGGCTCATCTTGTAATGGACTCAAGAGACAACCGAGTCGACTAATGGAGCTCCATGCCTCTTTCCAGAAAAGCTCTTACTATACATATACATATACACACATTTATATATAGTTGTCTCTTTTTGTCTATATAAATCATGATGTATTTTATTTATTACATAAAGCTATGTATATTTTTTTTTATACTATAGCCCAGCGAAATTGTATTTTTATTTTTAATAATTAAAAATTATATAAATTTTATACATATATCCATGAAGAGGGAGAGAGAGAATATATACATGTCCCTTATTTTATGTTTCGCTTATCCTCAGTTTCATTTTGATGATGGTCGCATCAGGGCTTTGGCATCAAGCAGACTTTATCGTCTGATGTCCGATACATCAGCATCATGTATAATAAATTTTCGCAAGTAAAAGCTACATCGTCCTTATATTATTATGCAACTAAAAAAAAAATAGATATACTTTGCTTTATTATTAAACAACCCCTATAGTTTTTTTATTTATTCATAAAATTATACAATTTTTACATTATGTAATAATAATTAATATTAATGATTTAATGCAAAAGATGAGATATGATAATCTATATATATCTGGTTGTTTTGTTATTTATTTACTCGAACTATTAGAGGTGTACTCGTGGTAAAAAGACGGTGGAGAATCGACAACCTGTTGGGTTATATTATACATAGAGAATATATATACAATATACATGTATATAATAATAATATGTACATGTATATATGCAACAAGGCCTTTTGCTATTCAATACTCTGTATACCATGCACTTTTTTTTACTTGCGATCATTTGAATACATATATTTATTATATTGTATATTGTCAAAAAAAAAATGATGATTATCATCAAGAAGGCTGCACTTAATAATGTTTTTACTTATGCGTATATTATATAATATAGAAGCAATCTCGAGTCTCTCACCTCATCTTGATGAAAAGAGGATTGAAGGGTAAAAGTGGTATAGCTTATAGAGAGGCATACAGAAAACCTCCATTAAAATCCCTAAAAGTGATTAGTACTTTTCTCTCTTCATCCTACCGTTCTTTTCAACCCTCTGGCAAGCAAATTTATCGTGACAATGGGTAGCACTCACAATTCCTCGAAAATCAGTCGGTCGTGGACTCGTGGATATATTTATTATCATTTTCATTATTATTATTATTATTATTATTTTACTTGTTCATTTTTTTTATTTGCAATATCAATTAATTCGATTAGTTATTTTTATACATATACATTATCGAGATTTGACACACCTTATTTTTCATATAGGGCTTGGCATTTTTTTTCGATATTTATTTTATTATTTCTCTCATTACGTGGACATACATAATATACCTATATGAATGGTATTTAATTATTAAATGCTATCAAGTATAATTAAAACAAAGCCTCAATATTGCAAAATTCCATAAATATTTTATGTGTGTTTTTATTTGTGTGTTTGTGGATTGAAATGAGATAAACAAAAGTTATATATGCGACTTTGTATCTTTATAAATTGTATTAGACTTTTATATATTATATATGTATAGATAGATAGATAGTATAGGGGTCGGAAGTAGAAAGAGAAAAAAAATATAAAAAAAAGGTCGTAGCCTTTCTAATTTAATCTGGCGAATGATTCCGTGATTCTCGTATACCGGTGTGGCAACCCTTTCATTACTTAGTTCCCACTCTACTTTATTCTACCACCCTGCCATTCTATTTTCTACTATAGTGTATATACAACTACACCCGTGCCCTTCTTAACGCCTGCACGCACACTGTTACGATATTTCTATACAATACCCCATCACATCGAGATTCCTCATCCTCATTCTCATCCTCCCTGACGCTTTCGCGATTTCGAGTGGAACCGCTGCGCAATACTAAATCAACGGTCGGTGTAATTTTTGTAATGGGAGGTGTGGCCATTTTAAGGGATGAAAATCAAAAAGTGGGAGTTATGCACAATATAGAGGGATCATTTTATTCCCCTATTGTCTTTCATTGAGAGGGGTTGTATTTCTCTAAAATAAATAATCATTTGAATACCAGTATTTATATGTATTTTAATAATTTAATTCAACATTGTTGATTGAATAAATTAAGTTTTTTTATTTTTTATAAAATAAATAAAAAAATATTGATTTTATTTAAATATTAATATTGACATTTTGAATTAAAAAAATGATGGATATTTTATTATTTATTTTTTTTGAATAATGTTAAATGCGTGATGACTGATGATGATAATAATATATATAATACAGCCTCGATATCAAGATCAACTGGCACGCGTCACAATCAGTCACAATACAGTCACGGGTGGGTATAGTCGCGTATTATATATATGAAAATGAAACACACCAACCCTCTCACAGACATACACACGCAATTTTAGGGGTAAATTGACTGTGGAGATTTTGTTGAATCTCTACAAGTGGGGTTGTTTTATCACAAGTGGGGATATTACTGATGTGGTGGGGAATCATGTTATTTTGAGGGGTCATAGGGGCAATTGGAGGAGAAAATTTAGTTTGTATGTGGCGGGGAAAGAAGCTGGTGGTGGTGGTGGTGATGGCGTGCCATGATGAAACACACTAGGCAGCACGCGACAGTTTACTACCGGCTCTCGTGGTGCTAGGTTCAAATTTATAAACTGTCTACTACATATTGCAGTAGTACATATATTGCGTGACAACAACTTGTTTATTTTTCATTATAACTAAACATTTATAAATTTATTTACTTTGTTGATTATTTTTTATTTAAATTAACATTTATAAAAAACAATTGTGATTTATTACATATTTATTAAAAACTATAATTTAATAATAATAGCGGAATATTGTTTTGTGTTAGTATTTAATATTTCATTGACAATATTAAGAATATTTGTGACTTTTGTTGTTAATAATTATATATATTTTTTTTTTTTTTTTTGTGTGCACACAGTGAAGTAATTGAGCTGAAAAGAAGAAGAAGAAAGGAACAAGTCAAAATTGCTCCCAACGCGAGAAAGTCCGCGCATGGCTCAAGTTTGCCAGGTAAATTGAATAATAAATAATAAACAATTTATATTTTTAATAAGCTCAAAAGTAATTTTATCCAATAATAATAATAAGGTTAATGAGATTATAGGAAACAATTTGGCATATATATATTTAGAGGGAGAGGGAGAGAGAGAGAGAGTAGCAATTATAGCTCAAGTTGCAGTATATATATAAGTATATATATATGTACATGTATATGGTTTGTGTTGGATAGATGTAAATAATGTTGGCGCGTGCAAACGTTGATTGGACTCGAGTTGAATTTCGATCGGATTTCGAAGCGTCGGATTTAATTAAGGGGCTCACCTCGAGAGGTGAAAAGAGGGCAGAATATAAGGTGGTAGAACACTATACAAGGGGCTCATACTATATGTATATTATATGATGATAAAGGTTACTTTAAATTGTAGATATACATATATATTAATTTACAAGACATTTGCACAAGGTCGATCAAATTACTGAAAAACATTTAATATACATACGTGATCTTGTTATTTATTAGTTTTATGGCTGCTCCAGAAAGTTTAATCAAATTTAATTATCACAAAAATTAATAATCCATTATAATGTTGAGTAGTCTATATATTCATTTAAAAATTCAATCACGAATGAGTTAAAAAAAAAAAAAATTGAAACAAAAAAAAAACCCATTTTCAACGAAACTTTTGGTGGAAAAGTTTAATTAATGATTTTCCAGAGTGCAATTTGAGTTGAAAATTAGCAAAGTACCGTTGTCGAGTGATCGACGTCGAATTCCAGCCCCTTGATATAATGAAGCTCGCTCTCGTTTCTTCATCAGTATATCACCCCTCTTTTTCTTCTTGTTAAAACATTTTAAAGCACCCAAGGCTAGCTAGCATCCAATTTACTCGTATTTATTATAAATATATTATTATTATTATTGTTATTATTACATGTCCAGTTTGATTTTGATAATTGGAAGTAGTTTCATTTGCGACAATGCAAGACCTCGTTAGAGAGAATCAAACTCCCTTCAATTCAAGAGAATGCCTGAATTATTTTGTTTGAAGTTAGAGAGAACACGTATACATGTAACAAGATATTGTCGATTTACATACATATATATTATAGATGTTGTGTACAAATGTCTCTTTGTGAATACATGAACTCATTTATGCGTATTTGTGGGACAAATATAGCCACCATCAGAATATTCAAACGTTTATTTTCACTCGACTTTACATCTACACACATACCAAATGTACACATTGATTCAACTAATTAGCCATTTATTTATAAACAAATGCAATTCAATTAATCTATTATTTATTTATTTATTTAATTATTGTAAAATTGCATAGTATATAAAATGTAGTAGTAGTAGTAGAGAAAAAAAAACAATTCCCATAATGCCAACGATAATTTCAGTACGATGGTACGACCAATAAAAAGCCACTTTGCCCGATCGAAATATCAAATATAATCCTCTTAAGTCAGAGGCGCGAGTGGTGGCCAAGCATCATCCCCCATTCCACACTAATACCATATATCTCGCACTGGCTTGACCACCATCCTTCTCTTTTTATTTTATTTTACTCGTCTTGTTGCCGTCAGTAGAGTAAGCCCGTTGCTTTTACGTCGATTGAAACTCAACCGTGTTATCTATGTATTTTATTTATATGCTATATATCATATAGATATAAAAAAAAGATGTAGGTCTTTGGGCAAGCCGCCAGGTGGCACCAGCATGTCCAACACGAATTTTCAACGTGCGTTTAATCTTTTTATTGATATAAACATATAAGAATGTTTATTTTATTAAAAAATTTGTCTGCCAAAATATCACTTAATCTACTATACAAGTATTGCGCATCAATTTATTTTACTTAATTGAAAAATTTCATTTATTTAAATTATTTAATGGCTTTTTTGCAGAAAAAATGCCGCATGACTTTGTATCGGATATCTTTTGATTATCAAAACCATTTGCCCTTCTCTGTCTTTTTTTCATTCACAGCATAAGATTTTATTGTATTTGTGCATGTGTGACTGGCCAGTCAAGGGATGAGCTATGTCTACACGACAACGTGATACTACCATTTATATAAATAATGAAAAATAAAATATAAAAAGCTCTATAACAAGACAAAGATTTCAAGCATTGTCTTTTTCGATTCTTCCAATTAATGGCTGTGATTGATTTTTCCTTCAAAAAAAAAATTGACTCTGTCTGTCTTGGTCTGATGGTGCTTTTCTTATTTTTCTTTTATTTTTTGAGATACGACAATTGTATAAATCTCGCAACTGATTGACTATATATGTATAGTGTATACAGTATATTGATGGGATCATGAAAACACATTAAAAATATATAATGAAATAAATTATGAAAAGCCAAAAGATAAATGAATTGTTGCCGGGTATTTTTTAATTATTTTTTATAAAACTCGTTACAGTCTCAATTAAATTTACTTTTTATTTTGTTTTCTTCATTATTTAGTTACTTTTACAATGTGAATTGTTTTTTGTAATTGTTTTCAGGATTTTAATTGCCTCGTAAATTTTTGTTTGCCAGAGAGTTATGTAGAGATTGAAAGAGTTGTACAATCGTTTGTTCGTTTAAAAAAATAAAATAGAAGGGTTTGAAAAAATGGACAAAAAAGAAAGAGGGATGGGATTTCATAGGGTGGATACCAGAATACCACCGGTGGCTGTTTTATTGCGAGATTTGCGGCATTGCTTTTGCTTTTTTTTTATTTTTTTATTTTTCGTGTAACAAGACTTACTGAGATCTTAATAGAATCTTTGAATTTTCTTTTCCCCTTTGCTGGTTGCCAGAGCTTTGCCATACATACGTGAACCAAGCAACTTTGTTCAACTGACCTCCTCTTTCTTTCTTTTCATCAAAAAAAATAAAAATAAAAATAAATATATATTATCAAGCGCTTAGAATAACAATAAGAATATAAGAATGATTTATGAATATTGGGCCATGAAAAAAGCAGCACCCATCTTTTTATTGAATATTTTATATCAAATTATTTTTTCTTTCTATTTTCCATTTATTGAAAGTCAAATTATTTATTTATTTTTCCTCACAAAAAATATATATTGTATCGTTATTATTTTAAAAAATAATTAATTCAAATAGAAAATATTATAATCGAGATTGGAAAAACAATCTACTTGTGACAAAATGAATTTTTTATCATTTGGTATTTAGATTTATCATTTGAGATATTGTAAAAACAAAATCAAGTTTAAATTGAATTCCGTCATCTTACACCTACAGCTATTTATAGAGCAACATTGTCATGCCATTTATTTTATTTTACATTTTTTTTTCCAACTATATTATTTTTACAGATTGTCTTGAATCATGATGCTTTAACGATTTTCTCTTCCCCAATATTGAACATTGTGAAACCCTTCTCTTTTTTTTTTCTTTTTCTCTTCAACTCCGATACACGTTCAAGAGCTAATTTTTAACTGGCCACGAAGCTTGAGAGTTTGCCTCGCCTATCGTTAATTGGATCCCCAAATGAAGTAGCTCGACAAGAGGGAACAATATATATATAGAAAAAACAAAAAAAAGAGGGTGAACAAGGTGGTTCTTGTCGCCTTAACTCTCTTTCTCATAACATTTTTATAATCATCATCATCATCATCAGCTATTGCAAGATTTGAAAAAAATAAAAAAATGCACAAGTTTGTGCTGTTAAATATATGTTCTTTGTTTCTGTATAAAATTGTGAGACTCTTTGAATAGAAAGTGTTTGTGTGTAGACAGTCAGTCACTTTAAGGGTGGATAAATTGGAGCGTCCATAACGAGCATGACATGACCAAGAGCCAGAGAAACCCAAGAGAAAGGGAAAAGCGAGCCAAATTTTAATTCCATCTCTAATAAGACCAGAATAGAGGGGTAGTTTTTTTTTTTTCATCTACTCTTCATCTACCCTCTTTTGCTGTCTTTCTTTATATACTCAGTTTGAAGAATGAATGAAAAAAAAAAAAAAGAAAAAACTTGCTCAGTGCTTAGTGCCTTGTTGCACTTGAAACTTGCTGTATACACACACACTTTAGTATAGCTGGTATTCTGTTGCGGGATTTCATCCTCCAGGATCATTATATCGCCAATTAGAAAATACCCAAGCAAGCTAGCACATGTTCATTGCCTAACAAGCTTTTCCAAGCTTTCCGAGATTTTCAAGCTTTTTGGAAACACATTGAATCGGGGACAAGGCGTAGAAAATTTATTTCTCTAATTTAGCAACTTTTTTTTTTTTTTTTCCATATACAAATATGATATATGTAAATTTTAATATTGTATAAAAAAAACTATTAAATTATTTTCTTTGACATAATTATTTTTGCAAAGAGCCTTGAAAATATTCTCAGAGTTATCTATACTGGTCTCAATTAGTCAACTTTTGTCACTGGGGTCCAATTAGACGCAAGTAGAAGTTGTGTTAGTGGTGGAAATTGCATTTGTTGCTAGAGCTCTGACGTCGAGGATGACAGTATGATGCTGGTTGATAACTGCTGCTGCGCGAGACAATCTCATTGAGGTGTCTTTTTTATTCACTAATGACTAATTAGCAGCCACTCGAGTTCATATAGTATAATGACACACGCAGTCTCGCGACTCATCTCGAGTCATCTTCAATTCTAAATCTACATAAAATATCTCTCTAAAAAATTGCAAGCTGTTTACGCATCAGCTCTGTCTTCTTTATTTATACGAATATACCTATATATTTTCATTTTAATTTAAAATTTTAATTAATTACACAAGTATATATGTATAAATTTAATTTTATCTTTAATAAATATTAAATATATGTATATAAGTATATGTTTAAATTATAATGTCATATTTTTCAAACTAAAGTTATATATCTTTCTTCTACTCGTATTCTTTAAATTTTTCTTTTATTATTTTCCTTAACTCTTCTTCTTCTTTTTCTTTTTATTATTTTTTTACATTCATTTATTTCCAAAAGGTCTGTCCCCGCTGGCTACTCTACTACTTTATATTTGACATTTTTATTAAACCAACTTCTCATTCCAATGAAAATGTCCAGAGTAAAATGCCATACCATATGTATAGAAAGACAACGGACGTCTCTACTCTGTCCTACTTGTACATTTGTTCCATTTCATCATGAATATTATTTTTGAATATATATAAATGCACTAAAATGCTTCAGCAATTTAATAAAAATATATGTAGAAAAATGGTCAGTTTATTTAACAATTGTTATTGTTGTTGTATATATATTATTCAAGATTGTGCTGATTTAGATAATACATATATATAAATATATATAGCGTAAAAGGAAAAGGTGGTTTGGTCCAGTGTTGAGTGTACAATTGTGTATAACACGATGAGAAAAGAGCCAAGAGTAAGCCAATTTTACCTTGTTGTATACAATAGTATATAACAACACTGCAGTGGTGGTGATGGTGATGGTGATGGTAATGGTATATGTATAGTATATATATATAGCATAGTGTTTATAACTTGCGCGGATCCGAGAAGCGGCCAATTAGCAGCATAAAGTTCTCTACACACTCGGGCTTGAGAACATTGAGCTACTGGGGGATGAGAATGTTTGTATGTAATAATGGATTGTTACTCAAAGTATCTGGCTAATTAATTAAGCTACTTGTGTATAGCTACATACACATACATACATACATCCTCTCTCTCTCTCTCTGCTTCAAATAATTAATAAAACAACTTGAAATCTCTTTATGCTGACTATTGTTGTTGTCTCTCACTGATGAATTATTATTGTTATTTTTTCATTTTAATTAAAGTTAATTATTAATTTTTTAAAATTATATATTTACAGACGGCGGAATAGTTCCAATCACCATGACGATGGACGTGAGCAAATCGGAGACAAATAAAAATGGTACCGCACAACAGGAATGTGCGGGTTGTGGAAAAACAATAACAGAAAGGTTAGTTATATTTTTTATAAATTAAATATTATTGGTTTTTTTTGGTTTGTAAATTTATATATGCGACTAATGACATATTAATGTGTTTTTGAAAATTTAGATATCTTTTAAAGGCATTGGATCTTTATTGGCATGAGGATTGCCTAAAGTGTGGATGCTGTGACTGTAGATTAGGTGAAGTTGGCTCAACTCTATATACAAAAGCCAATTTATTGCTATGTAAAAGGGACTACCTGAGGCTTTTTGGTAATACTGGCTATTGCGCAGCTTGTTCAAAAGTCATACCGGCATTTGAAATGGTCATGAGAGCACGTGCCAATGTCTACCATCTAGAGTGTTTTGCTTGTCAACAGTGTAATCATCGGTAAGTTTATTTTTTTTTATTTCATTTTATTTGCTAAATGTACTTGCAAGTAATAAAAAATATTATATATATAATTGAATTAAATTTAAGGGTAGCTCTCGGTATATTGAATAATAAATGTCACATCGAGTTTATTGATCGTCAGTTGGTTTTTACATTAATATAATATAAAACAACCCCTCAGTTAATAAAGCCATGCTGCAGCATATAACCATTATAATTATAATTATAGTACATCATTCCAATGAAAAACGTGGCTGTTGTTGATAATTTTACCAAAATCCTAATACACACAATATCTCATTGAATCTCACGAGGCATTCGTTTACGCAATCATCATCATTTTTTTTTTTTTTCTTTCTTTCTTTCTTTTCACTCTTTGAAATGTATATTTTAATTTTATTTTTTTTCTCTCATGGGCATAACAAGCATCTTTTAGTAAAAGACAAAGAAGAAAAGCAATTGTTTGTGTTTGTGTTTGAGGATGAGGATGTGTGTGGACATTTTGGAAGACACGAAAGTTGTTGGTCGCGAGACACAGTCTACTCGAGGGGTTGCTTTACAGGCCAGTTGGGAAATCACCCTCGTTGCCCACCCAATTCATTCCTTCACTGTGTGTATATACATATATCCTACGGGTTATTTTTGCGTGCTTGTTTTTGCTTCGAGACTTCTCATCCAGTCTCAAGTTTCTTTTTCTTTTTTTTTTTTTTTCATCATCCTAGCTATCCCAAAACCCAACGACTGTCGACCAGTTATATAATTATCCCTGTGTATATAATATGCTGACATTTTTTTTATTTTTATTTTTCTTTATCGAATTGCCTCTAAACAAAATTGTCTTTTTATATTTACTTTGTCAACATCTCAATTCAATTTACATTTTATTTTATTTTTTTTTTTGAAATTATTATTTTCAACAAATTATAATAGACCATACATATACACGTATGTATATAAAATTGACGTTATACAATTGTGGTTTATTTTTAATTTTCATATTTTCTTTTTTCCAATATCGACAATGGACGAGCTGGTTTGTTTTTATCAATAGCAATGGCACACCAGTGGAGCGCGACAAATGTGTACAACATCTTTAACAATACCAACAAAAGAGCATCAATTTTACGTTTTTATCGTTGTTGGCATTGTCTATCTTTGACAATGCCATTCACCTACAACTTGCGTAGTATTTGTTTCATTTTGAATCCGCACCCTGTTATCCTCATAATCGTACGAGACACCCCTCGTCAAATAAATTTTTTTCTTTATTCCCTGTTTCAATTTTTTTTTTTTTTTTTTTCCGCTTTATTCAATATCTCATATTATTATTGTCATTAGTCGTGTTGGTATAAATGTTAAATTATAAATAATATTTTACGAAAAAATTACGAGACAGGCAATTGAATACTACAAATTATGATCGGGTTAAAACAAGAGAGGCCCTATATACAAAGTGTCAGGGACTTGGAGCTTGCAATTAAACAGCAATAATTACACGGTGGTAACTTTAGACTGTAATAACGCGGAATAAAGGGTTGCTTCTCGCGTCGCTAGCGACCTCTATAGCCTCAATCTCCTCCCCTTGTATATGTACTACTACTACTACTACTTGTATAGAGTATACCAGTCTGGTTACCGGATGATTTACCGATCCAATTAGCTCTCCGCGGGGACTCACCTAAAAAGACGTCCGGTCTAATTTAACGGTCGTTCCAATTAAAGAGTAGCCACCCTATGCGATCCTTTTACTCGATTCGCCTCGTTAAATCGCTTCCAATCTGACTCAATTTTTTTTCAACTTTGCTTGATGCAATCTGGGAGAAAAAATATAAAAAATAAAAAAAAATAATCAACCCTCATTCTCTATTATTATTATTATTATCATTGATACATTTTACGTGTACTGAGAAATAAATAAAAAAAAAAAAAAAGTAGTCATAAAGACAAACCTGATTTTAATACTATATATATGTAGAATTCAATTTGTTGATGATTTATTTAAAATGAGAGAATAGAGGACTTGTTTCATCAGAGCTGTCAGCAAGTTTCCACTGTGTGTGACCACACATATTCACAAGACTCTTTCTATCACTTGGTTTTGTATTTTGTCTGTACACATAAAAGTAACAACAACAACAACAACAACAACAGCTGAAACAGCACAACCGTTAAAAGAAGGGGACCCTCGTTAAAGATTCAACAAAGTTATCTGAGTGGAGACGACTTGGCCAGATTGAAATTTTCCATGCACAGTGAGGTGGTCCCACTCGCGCGATTTCCTTCTAGTCAACTGTGTGAATATTTCAATGTCGTCTATATAGCTTTTTTATTTCATCTTCACTTGATAGGTTTATTTATTTATTTTTTTTTTTTTTTTATCATAAAAAATTTAAAACACCAAACAATTTTTATATATCGCAAAACAATGTACTAAATTTATTATTATTATTATTATTATTATTATATGCAATAGCTCAAAAGCAAAACGTGGCAATGCGATAATTCTATTTGTCTCATGCACAATTATGAATATCAGTCTCGTGCCAGACTCGTTGACGTTTCACGTCCACGAATTTCCGGCGGCTAGCTTTCCCTTTCTCGCTTTATGAAACAGCTACACTGTTGCTATGTATACATATATATTTGATGGATCAAAGCATTACGCAAAATGTTTCATAGACAATCCTACTATATACTATATACATTTAGTTGACGCCTGTTGTTTTCAGCTATTGCTGCTGCTTTGATTGAGTTTAAGGATTATTATTATTATATAACACGTTATAATAATAATTTGCCTCAGTGTTTGGCACAAATCCTACACCTAATTGTTCCAGGATATTCTGTGAAAGCACTGATTGTTCATTTGTAATTAATTCGTCATAAATATAAATATATTCTAACTATTGACTATCATGTAAAAGTTGATAAATATAAAATATTAAAATATGTCAAGATACAGAATAAAAAAAAATAAATATATATCTTTGCTTTCAAGCATATATTTTACATTTATATTTCCGGATGGACAAATATACATATATACATTTGTCTGTTATCTATCGGATGTCCTCAAAACTTTTTATCATTTTTTCATTTTATCATAACAACAACAACAACGACAACGATACCATTAAAATTTCAATTTCACAATTATATATTATATTTTTAAAAAATGATAATTTTAATTGTTACAGGTTTTGCGTTGGTGATAGATTTTACCTCTGTGAAAATAAAATATTGTGCGAGTATGATTATGAAGAAAGATTATTATTTGCCAATATGGCATTGCATCCACCACCCTCATTAGCCCACATAAAACGTCAATTGGCACCAACATCAACGCCTCCTGGTTCAAATCCGGCATCTCTTCATCCTGGCAACAATCAGATGCATCCGCAAACAATTACCCACTCTACTCAACACAATACCCATCCAAATGTTTGTATTTTATATTTAAAAATTAATAATAATAATAATAATTGATTTTAATTGATTATTAAATTGTATTATTTAGGGACAAATGTCAAGCAATCCACCAACAGTTAATGGTAATAATTTGTCAATTGGATCAAGAGTGGGAGGACCAGGTGATATGAACAACAATGGTCTATCAGGTCCTGGACTTGGACCAGTTGTTAAAGCACCACCTATGTCAATGCCAGCACCGAGCAGCTGAGACGAGGCCCCACCACCAATGAAAAAACTACGTTGTCTTGATACCTACTGATTCAAATCTACACGTGTTTCAATTTTTCAAAACAAACAAAAAAACTTTAGTCAAATAGTAATATAAAAAAAAAAAAAAACAACGTCAAGTTGAAAGCAGACATTCCTGTGTTTAATTAATTTAAAAAAAGAAAAAGAAAAAAGGAAACTACTTTTTACTTCTGCGACATTTCGCAGTTGTACTTGCTGTGATTGTGCATTGGACAAAGTGATTGATCGATTCAATGATAATATATAAATAAAAAATGATTGTAAAATACAATGAAATAATTATATTTAAGGCTTGTGTAAGATATTTTTCAGAAATAAAATTGTAAATAATTCTGAACCAAAAGAAAAAAACATTTTAAAAAACAAAAAAAAAAAAAAACAACACAATAAGATAAAATAAAATATAGTAATAATCATAATAATAATAAAATAATGATAAATAAATAAATAAATTTCAAAGTTTAAGAGAATGGATAGCATAAAGAGAGGGAGGGAATATGACCTATAAATGTGACTCAAAAATAAAATAAAATAAAGAAAAAAAAAAGAAAAGGATGGGTTGCTCATACAGCTAATACCAAAGAATATTTAAATGTAAGATTATGAAAAAAAAAAAAATTGTTCACGTCGACACCGATGATATTCAATTGATTTTTGTTTTTTTTTTTTTTTTTTTTTAAATTTTAGTTTCTATTTTCTGATACAACACAAACAGATGTCAAGTATTCTTAATTAACATAACAATACCAAAATATGCGACCAAAGTTTGCATTCATTTAAAGTCAAATGAAAAATAAAAAACCTCTCTGTATAATAATCGAGTACAAACAATTTTGCGCTGTGTATAAATGCTGAGAATGTAGAATAATTGGGTTTATAATTGGAGAGATGAGAGAGAGAGAGAGAGAGAGAGAAATGTTGAAAGAAAAAGGTATAATTTTGTTGTTGTCTTTCTTTTGTTTATTAACTTTTGTTTATTTTTTATTTTGATTTATTAAAATGTAAGACACTTTTTGTTATTCATCATTGTATATAACTTCATTAATTAGTGCACTATTATTATCAATTAATTATGATCTGATAGCAATCTATTACTATCAAAAAAAAAAAAACAAAAAACAAACAAAATAAAATAAATAAATTCTTATTAATACAAAAATATAATATAAAAGTTTTTATAAATTTCCACACCAAACACAACGGCTTTTGATTTATTTAATCAAATATTGTATAAATATAATATGATATAATATGAGTTATTTCAAACGAGTTAATTTAATATGTTTTTTATTTTTAGCAGTTGAACGATAATCGTAACAAGTATTTTCATCAAAAAGTCAATTTTAAATGGGGAAGCCATGAAATACAACATTATACTGTATAAAATATTTTTGATGGATATCGAAATCGCAGTAGTATAGCTATTTCCCCTTCAGTTAAATTTAAGCATTTTGCTTCGACGTTTTGTACAAAATACTTTTGGGGGATATATACTTTTAAGGTAAGGTATGTATTCTATATGTATACTACACGCTTTATTTTCATTTCCCTAATGTCTTTCCAGCCCACGTACTTTAACCCACTGAAATGATGCTTATTATATATTCAACTTGAAGACTTTATAATGCCAAGTTTCTTTAAAACTTCTTCAAACTTTGACATTAAAATTATTGGGAAAAAAATAATTTAAATACAACTATTTATTCAGCCAATTAATTTTTATTTCATTAACTAGGAAAAAAAAATGAAATAATTATATTTCGATTAAATTTTATCCACTAAAGATCACATTAATCAAAAATAAAATAAAATCGATGATTTTCGATGCAGCAGGCAAATGATGTCACCCCTCTTACGTGCCTCGCAGCAACCACCATCGCGTCAAAATTAAAGATCGAACGATAAGACTGTTGTCATGTGTATACCGCACCATAATCCCCCATCATTTTCTTTGCCTCTTTTGCAATGCGTCATGTTTGGATATAAAAATATGGCAATCAATAAAACTACATGTATACACATACCACAAGCATTAATGACATTTTTGATTTTGTAATCCATCAAAAGAAAAAAAATAAATATATGTAATGTATTTTGGTTTTATTTTTCACCGTTTTGTAAGACAAAATTTATCACACAAGTCTTTATGCTTGGCAATAAAGATTTTTCTTGAAAATAGAATATAGATAAAAGTATAAAAATATAAAAAAAAAAGAGAGGGGTTGAACCATTTGGTTTTGTGTCTACAAAAGTAACTTCTCGAGGCAGCGGGTCGTGCTGACGTTATGGCCCGGACATCCTTCGCGCCACACTCAAAAGCGCTCATGGTATATGGATTGTACCTCGTTCTTTCTCGTTGGCCATATTTCAAATTTTATCGCGCGAAAATGTTGAAGCAACCAGCTTTAAAACACCACTGAATTTTGTGAATCGCAACGAAATGATGCCGCCTTTTTCCGTCTTTCTTTATAGTTTATTTTTTCACTATACGCATATGTTCCATGTCGTGAGTCATGTTGGTGATTGAAAAATTGTCAAATTTAAATTGAAAATCAATATGTTTTTTCTATTCTACAGCTTCAATGTATATAAACAAATTTTAACAGCTTAAAAAAAAATAAATGAATAAACTTTTAGTATACATATCTCTCAGCATCGCTATTTACTTTTTTTCTCTTGTCGCATACTGTTGGAATTTTTACGGAGCTTTTGATATGATTAATACTCGCATAAAAAAAAAAAAAAAAAAGACAGCAAAGAGTTCATGTATACATTGTGTATATATATATACATATATATTAAATATGACTGTTTGGCACAGCAAATCCTTGTCAACCACATTCAATTACGATGTTATCGCGAATACAGATGACGGTTATTTCCTTTGGTACACCCTATTATTTTATATTATAATACATCAACAGCTAGAATCGCTTTACTCGCCGTTAACTTGTGCGGTTATGAAGCTGCTCGTTCGACCATTCGATTGTTTCACAACGACTACTTAAATTTTATCTTCTATATAAATATAAATAAAATTTATAAAAAAAAAAAAAAAAAACTAAATGTGTATAATTACATTATTATATGCGTCTATTGTTCATTTTAATTATTTTATAAAATAATCAGCATTGACGTTAAATTGACTTGCGGAAAATATATAAAAAAATCATAATCAAATATGACGGGTAAATTAGAAAGTTTATGTTTATTCAAACAGAAAAGCGACAAAGCTGTCAAAAACAGTGCAATTTCCATGCCACGTGACATCCATTACAATATACAAGGTAATTTTATTTTGGCGTGTCATTGCCATGTACCCCCGTTATTAACTTATTCAAGCAAAGAATAATTATTGCAATATTGCACTGACACTCGGCCAATCTGATGTGTCAATTTTTTAAATTATCAGCACAAAGTGTCTGTCCAAGTAGTATAGGTCTACGTTTAGTCAGACTAAATTTTTATTTTTCAATAAAATCTTTTTTGGCTTATTTAAAAATAAATTATATTTGATTTATATATTCTATTGTTTTTCATTTATTTCAAAACATGGACAGTTACTTACTGGCATAAAAATAATATTACAGCAACATTATAAAAAAAATTTATGTTAAAAAAAAAAATGAGAAGCACGTAGAGAATGTTAAAATTAACGAGGTAGTAACAAAGTATTGTGTTAAAGTCCGACTGATAAAATAAAAATTGTCGATGGCTTGAGGCAAAGTGGGTGGAGGGGTGGTAAGTAGTGTGAGAAGTTTCACCTTGTGACTAAGGTAGTTAACGTCTTGAAATTGCCGACTGCAGAGCTGTAATCAAATACTTAAAACCGATGCCCCGTGTGTTTTAGCACTGTCCAACTTTTATTTTTTATTTTTCTCTGTCTTTGAAACTATAAAAACATTTGTCTTTCTGTACTAGTCCCAAGGGGCTCGTTACCACCACTACCACTACCACTACCACCATCGTCATTCTCAAATATAAAATATATATACCGTATAAAAGTACTTTTTTATTTTATTATACAAATGTCAATTTTCAAACTAAAATTACCCATTCAATCAGATAATATTTATCTAGTAAATAAATTGTTTTTTTTTTTCGAATTAAATAATAAACAAAATATAAAAACAAAAAAGGATTAAGGATTTAAGGTTTATTTATATTCTGCTAAGTTTAAGTATTACTGGCGTCTTACGGCATTTACCAGCCAGTTCAACTTTTTTTTTTTTTAATTCTAGAATGGCCCTACCTAATACTTTTTTAGGTGATGAAAAGATTCCATTAAAACTTGTACGTAAAGTATTTCTATACCAATTTCAAGATTGCCAAGATTGCCTTTTTTTTTTTTTTTTTTTATTTTTCTCAATCTTTATATACTATACGACATTAAATAGAACAATGTCAGATTATAATCGTCAGTCGTTGTCGTCGTTGTCGTTGTTGAATAGTATGTTTGTAGAAATTAACGTTACGACTGTTTGCGGTAGTGAATGGGCCATCAGCTATCACTGCTAGTGCTTATATGTGAGTATAAGTGAGTTAGATTTTCATTGGCCCTATCTGAAAAGCCCCAAGGATCATTTTGGAATCTTTGTGAAAATGGATAATGGCAAAAACAAAGACACAAAGTTGTATAGCAGCATCATCATCGTCATATATATTACCTATATACATAGTTGGCTGTCGTACGTTAGGACTTTGGAGAGTGCTGGAGGTTGAAGGGTGGTTTCCTAACGATCTTGGCCTGTACCTTGCGAACTGAGACTGTTAACTACATGTATCCAGCTAGCTAGCTTACTTACTCACTATGGCCTCTTATGGTCTAAACTTATTATATACATTTACCATCACCACCACCACCACCACTACCACAACATAACAAACTACTTTTCTCTAATTAATGTTATAAAACTATTTTATTTACCACGACGACATTATAATATTATATTAATATCTACTATTATTGTCATACATAATAAAATTGAGTATATTATTATTTTTTATTTTTTAAAATTGAGTCCTTGTCTTTTTTTCAGTGTAATAATGATTATTTTCAAGTGTTATTGATTGATAAATGATAATATGTGGTAAGAATGATCTGCAGGTCAGCAAAAAAATAATGAAAGTTTTTGCAAGAGAAAAGTAGTAATGTCTGCTATGTCAGGTCCATGGAGTCAAGTTGAAACAAGAATATAGTTAAAGGGTTATATGAAAGTACGACTGATAAAATATACTTTTTGGATTAATTAAATTTTATGCATATAAATAAAGATAAAATTTAATGATACTCTGGTAATAATTATATGACAATGATTGAATGGCATTTTTATTTTTTTAATATTATCATTAATTTACAATATTGCCAGATTTTTATTTTCTTATTTTAATTTAAAATTACCTTTTTTCGAGTAAAATAAATTCAAGAAACAAAGAAACAAAAGTTTCATTGCAAGATAATAAAAAAAATAAAATAAAATTTAAGGAAACGAAGTAATTAAAAACAAGTTGTAGCTATATTATTCTCCTTACAGAATCTTGCTCAGTCGTTTCTTTATTTTACTTTATTTTATTATTATTTTTTTTTTATTTTATTTTGTTTTATAAAGCGACTCTTGTCAGTTTATAAACAACTGTGGCTCGTTAAATTGAGTTTCCGGTGTTTCTGTTGAGCTTCAATGGACTGGCTAATTGCTATAGCCGATGAAAATCTTTGGAATAAGAATTAAATTCATCCACTCTTTTCACTTCAATTATCGATTCTTATTTAATTACTTGTTCCAATGAATAGAAATTAAAAGCTGAGTCAAGAAGAAATAAATAAATGAAATTTCAAGAAAAAATAAAAAAAAAAAAAATCCAAGACTTGATTGCATTTTGCAATCTGAATTTTCTCATGAAATTTTAAGAATATATACATTTATACATTTGTTGAAACTTGAATTTTTAATGAAATGAATGATTGTCATTTTCTTTTTTCATTTAAAGAAAAATAAATGACATTATATTATATTATATTATATTATTAAACATCTAGAAATTCATGAATCATAATATCATGACATGGCCATTTCAATGTTGAATAAAATATTTAATGAGTATATGAGCTTTTGTGGCTTTCAACATGATGATGGTTGTTGAAGCTTATGACGTCTACTCGTCTATGATTTTCTTCTACGTTTTGACATTATAAGATTTTATTTCATTTTTTTTCTATATTAATATTTCTCTCTCTTTCTCACGCGCGCTTTTTACCACTTTTATACAGAGTCAAGTTTATAATGATTATTGCGCCTGGTGCCTCACCAATAAAGCTTGGCAATTCTCCCTCTGTTTGACATTTGCATATCTTTCTTGGCTCTTGAAAATTGCCTCTACATAATAATATATACTTTGTCCCGACTCGGAGTCTCCAAGCATTTAAAACACTTGAATTAATGAAATTAAAAAATACAAAAATAATAATTATAATAGACTGTGATTTAATATTTTAAATATCTTTTTTTTTTTTTTTTTCAAAAATAGTTATTGTATTGAAATATATTTTTGGTGGTTCGATATGCGTGTGCATAGTTATATAGAGAATATCTTATTCAAGTCGTAAAGACATTCAGGGTGAGGTAAAATGTAAAATGTAAAATGTAATTCAGTAGTTGGAAGAATGAAAGAAGACAAAAGATATTCTACATACAGTTCTTGTATGCTATGAGCACACAGAGTAGTAGCATGGTGGAAAGAGAATTTCTTGAATAGAGATTTTATCTGTATTTCATTAACATTATTGTCTCTGTGTGGTGGTAGACGACAGAGTTGTTTGGGGACCAAACCACTCATTTATTTATTTATTTATTTATTTCGTATATATGATGTTCAATTGTACGCGAGAATTCATACCATGTACCTATATGATTTGTGTGTCTGACTATTAAAACTAAGAGCTTAAAAAGTATAACGAATAAAATTATGTAGCAATAATTTATATATGGTACAATTAATTTAAATCAATTTGTCGTGCGATTATCCAATATACAATAATAAAAATATATGCAGTGGCAATTTTTGTGTGCTTTCGCGAATAAATAATATAGTGTATATATTCTTGGCAGATGTGGATGTGGGGTTAGAGCAGGGATTACTGGCATTGAACGAGCCAAAATTCAATAGCAACAAACTCGCTAGTATTATTCGACAGTAAAATTTTATTTTGCCAACATTTATCGGCCCGTCGGGCTTTTTGTGGCTGCTAAAATCTGCAACACCCAAACTAGCCTCGAGTGTCACTGTTGCTTGTTGTTGTTTTGTGTTGTGTTGTGTTGTGGTACCACACACACATACACAAAACAAATATTTCATATACTCTTATACTATCCAAGCGTTATTTGATAACGACAAATTATTGTTACGAGAAATAACGATAGGTGTGTATATCCTATATGTATAGAATCATCATCCTCCTCCTTTCTTTTTTTGTTTTTATTTATTTTTTTCTGTAGCAAAGCTTAGCGAGAAATCCGATCAGCTAATCTCCACGATATTTTAGCACAGACTTTTATATTTTTATTTTTTATTTTCTATACACATTGGAATCCAAAGTCGGCCTCTCTCTCTACAACGCAGTTGGGGAATGAAAATTAATCCAAAAATATATGATTCTATATAAGCCGAAAAATCAAGAAAAAACTACAAATATATACAAATATACATGTAATATTTCATCATGAATTATGTATATAAATATCTGTAGAGTCGTCTGAGCCAATTTTAAAACTCAAAAAAAAACAATTGATCTGAAAGATTTTATTTTTTTTTTAATACCACGAAACATAATTGAAAAAAAAAATAAAAAAAATACAATGTCAATGGAAAAATAATAAAAATCTCTTTGGAATTGGATAATAAAATGATGATTATTGTGAGATAATAATTTACAAGATAGCCAGTTCATTTTTTACAGCTGTTTCTCAAATTATCTGGTGCTTGGACGAGCTAGTGTACACAATCTCTAGGATCATTGCACCCCTGTGAGACTCTTACGTACAGTAAACACGTATACACTGTATACACTCTATATTACTATATATATAGGAGGGTATCATGATACGACGAGAGGACGATTTTATTTTATTTTTTTTTATTCGTATATCTGTCTATGTCTCCCTTTGGCTTTACTGCAGTAGATCTAGACAAGCAGCATCACCGCTCGGTTTGTCTCATTGTTACCAACGACCCCAGTGAGAGATACAAGTGCCTCCTGCGACTGGCGTTTATGATGCCGCCTCAAGTTAAGATATCTTTCTTGTTCCCTAGCCAGAATAAAATAAAAAAATAGTATTTGTGTGTATATATAAACTAATCTAGTATTTTTGAATATAACAAAACTCGACATATCATATATAATATATGTATATTATTATAGATTAACTATATACACTCGGTTCTGTAACAAAAAAAAAATTGTAATTTTAAAAGACACAATGAAAATGTAACTTTATATACTTTGTATATGTATATTGATTGTTGGATGGGAGTTTTAGAGAATGACAAAGTTTCACCCCTATTATTCCAATGAGAAGAAGCTATATAGAGTTGAAAGGATTCTGTACAAGAGTATAGATAGATACGAATACGAATACGAATATATATACTTAGTTACTATACTGCAGTATATATAATATATAGCCTTGGTATGTTAATTAACAATGTAAGCTTCTTGGTTGAAGTAGATGTATACGCAAAAGTATAAGAGTTGTAGGTGCGCAGAGAAAATTTTTCCTCATCCTTTTTCTTTTATATAACTAATTAGCGAACTCGGTATTCCTTCTATTTTGTTCGTTTTAATCGGTACGTTGAGCAGCCAATGAGGCTTAACCTTTTGTTTTCACTAAAACTTTGACAAAAGTGTATATAAATACAAAAATTTATATAATAATAAAATTTTGGTTGCTTTTAATGTCACTTGAAAAAAAAAAAAAACTTGAATTAATTCATTAACAAATTTATTTAAATATTTAAAACACAATACAGATATATAAATATATTTTCGATACAAGTCTATAAAATTTTAATAGTAATAGTAATGTACACTGCATGTATTATGTATAGCTGGTTAAGAGAGAAAGAGAGCAGAATATTTTAACATCGTTTGAGCACTGGTGGTTTGGCTTCATTAGAGACTCTTAATTAACTTGCAGCGCGCACTCGACTTTACACAATAGAATATTCTCTAGCTGCAGTGCAAGCTTACGGGCATTCAATTACATATTAATAATAATATATACAACGCCCAATGTTTAACGTCGTCACAAAATACATAAATTATATCAAACTGCAACTAAAATAATCTTTATCTGAAAAAATACAGTCATCATTAATTGATTAATATAATTAAGTTAATAATTTACTATAGTATAGTCAAACAAATTTTGTAGGCACACAGTAAATACATGCATGCATAATAGAAAATCAAAACGACATATTATTCATTGTGGCTGTATTTTGTGCATCGATCAGTTTTAGAATTCAATTAATTTTTCATATTATTATTTATTTTTTTGATTATTATTAAATATCATTTAATATTTAAATTGGTGAATTGATGCACCAGTTTAAATAGTGCCAAGTGGCAACATATGCTCAGACAGATTTCGTACAAAACACTGTGCATATACTGCACACACACACACACATATTTAATTCTCCTCTTTCTCTTTCCACGTTTATAAAGCCACAACACATATATACACATACACACTATCTATATCTATCTATCTATCTATCTATACAATATATTAGTGAGACGACACCATAGTTTTCCGGCGGCTCGGTTAACCACACTCGTTAACCGTGCCGCAACACGTTACCACCCTCATCCTTTTGCGGACTATTCGCAACTCCCACCGTCATAGTCAAACTATATCATCTTTTTTATATATAGGTATATATTTTAACATGTTTCAATTTTTAGAATAACTTTAAAAATATTTAATTTTTTTTCTTTTTATTTTCAAGACTCACGATATTATATATGAAGGGGTAAAAAGTTTGTCGAACAACATACTGGCATGATAGGGCCTATATGTTAGGGGTCGTCATGCTTTTTTTTTTTTTTTCTTGATTCTTTCTTTTTTAACAATAATATATATATATTTTTTTTCTCAGTGGTGAAAGTGCAAACTTGCCTGTGGGTGTGACTTTTTATTTGGCAAATAAAATTTATAGCAATGGTTTGAGGGTTAAAAACACGCGTCTTGCCACTCCAATAAATTCGATAACGAGATATATATTTTCCATTGATTTTTTTGCCTTTTTCTATATGCTATATTTATTTGAATTAAAGCAGTATTCAATAGACAAACCAAGTGGTAATAATGTATACATACCTATACATATTGCAAATAATATTTTATTTAAAAATTGAAATTAAAATAAATAAACTCTTCAAATTGTCGTTCACAATAAGCGTTTCATGCTTCAGAATTCTTTTTTTTTTTTCAACAAATTTAAAAAAAAAATTAAATTAAATTAAATTAACTGCGGTTGGTGATTTTAGTCAAAAGAAATAAAATGCAATTATGTTGGTATTATATGAAAATCAAGTTTGTGGCGATGCATGCGTAAAGAGAAGAATAATGCAGGAAAAAAAAATGAGTTATTTGAAAAACTCGGTAAATTAAAAAAAAGAGACGAGACGAGACGAGGTTGAGTGACTAAAAGAAGATGAGTGAGTCGTGCAATGTGCCCATAATTTTTTCACATGGATTATACTGTACATATTCATAATAAGGGTAAAAAATAAAGAGTACCTTGTGTGACAGCACCAGCCAAACCACCATCAGCAGCAACAACAGTGCGGGGAGTTGAATAGGCTCAATGCAATTAGGGGTATTAATTAACGGGTACTTAATATTTCTACTCATCTCCCTATGGAATTTCCCTCTTGCTCATTCACTGGTTGGCTTGTCAATTGGCCTCTTTTTATTTTTCAAGTGCACGCACCACCAACAGTAGTAGCAGCAGTATTGACAAGGCCACTCTGAAAAAAATCATAATTTTATGTGACAAATTAAATAATTCTACTTGCAGCTATACGTATTATATAATTTATCATCATCATGGCATTACTAAAAACTATCTGATAATAAAAAATAAAATCGATCAAAGTATTATTTTTGGTGATGATAAGAGAGAAGAGGATTTGTCTTGGATTAGATATTCATGTATTTAAATTTATTTATTGGTAGGATTTTTAGTCGATTCACCATGCTTGAATTTAACTCACCCCTATAAAAATCATTCCGTCCTATTCTCAAAAGTTTATTTCTACAGCATCAACAACCCCTTCTAGTTAATATTGCCACTTAAAGAGATCTCAACCAATTACATGGGCCATCCACGAGTCTTGAATTTTAATTGGAAAATATATATATGAAAATCACTACATCTTTTATTTCTTTTATAATAAAAATAATATATATATATAATATTAGTTGGATGAATTATAAAATTCATATAGTTTTTATCTAATTAGTTACAATGTTGAATCAAATTTTTTAAATATTAAATATTAAAATCGTTTTTGTATTCTTTTTTTATTTTTCTTTTGTTCTCATTTTTACAAAGAAAAATAAAACCGTTAATTTAACTGACTTTTTTTTTTTTTTTTTTATTAAATATATATATATAGGTATATATTTTTTTTCTTATTCCCCACAGTGCTTAAATTATGAAGCCTCGTGCACACACCTTCAAGTAGCTGCTACTCGAGAAAATCATCAGTAATAATAAACGGCCCATCGTTATTTTTAATTAGCTTAATTTTGAAAGTATAATAAGTATATGTAGTGCATTTAATTAAGTATTATTAATTGAAAATTATCAAGATGGTGTTGATAAACAAGTATAAAATATAAGATTCAAAAAAAATTAAATACAATATAATAAAGCGAGTCTTTGTTATATACTTATATGTATATGGACAATATATAGTTGATCTTTTATAGTTTCAAGTATTTATGTGTGTGGTTGGGTTATATATAGATGTGCCTTGACTGATTTACCACTTGAAGTCTGAAAAAACACTGCGGGATGTTACAAAGTATTGCTTTAAAAGAGAAAAAATAGAAAAAAAAAAAAAAAAAAGCCAGAGGTCTAAAAAGAGTATATATAAGAGAGTACACAAAGACTGAAATCGCAAACCCTCTTTCACATGTGCACACGTGGATATTGCAAAAGTTTTACACTCATTCGCGTCCGCACTTTTCCATTCCCCTAAAAACTCAACCCCCTTTCTTTATGGTTTTTTTTTTTTTTTTTCTTTCCTTTTTATGTCGATAGCCTCTCACCTTTTCGTTGAAGAAAGCTAATAAGTATCGAGAAACACGATCTACACTGCCAACTTTTAAACAGCACAAAAAGGGGAATCAAGTGGTATAAATAAAGAATATAATATATATTTGACAAAAAAAAAAAAATAATAAAAGAGCGTGTGGACTATACTGTATAGTTTATGAACATGCTTGACAACATATAAGTTGTTGTCGTGGCTCTTTAAGAAATTGGAAATATAAAAAAAATAAAAAAGCACATGGAAACAGCTTGTGTCGAAAGTCTGTAAAGTTTTTTTATTTTTTTTTATTTTTTAAAGCCAACATTTTGATGATAAAATTGTCAAGAAAAATTACGACAAGTTTGCCTTGTCGTAAAACAATCACCTAAATATTGACTCGATCATATCAATAACAAATAAATTATAAAAATCATGTCGATAGCTATAAGTTGTTGTTATATTATTAAAAATTTTAAAAAGTTTAAAGCTCTTGGGAGAAAAAATATATATTGCGTTATTTGAGGTAATCGGTTGAACGAGACTCAGATGATAACAGCACGTTTTAAATAAAATATATATTTTAATACATCTCATGGGAAAAATAGTGTCATTAATATGATATTGCTGAAGACGAGACTTTTTCGTTATTTCCTTTTTATTTTGACTCAAGCAAAATTGACATTTATCTCATACTTGTCAAATTAACATATTTATATGTATATACGAAGCAAACAAATATTTAATTTAATTTAATTGGATTTTTTATATATATACATATAAATATTTCCATAAAACAAATTATCGATTAATTTTCAAAAATATTTAAACTCGGGCTTATTTTCCAAACGATTATCATCATTTGTTATCGTAAAACGGACAAGTCAATTGAGTAGCAAGTCAGGGGTTAAATAAAATTGTGATTTTGATAGCAAAAGCCGGTTTAAATATTTCCATTTATTGCTAAGAGATATACATATTTTTTCGCATATCGTTGAACGGCCCCTATCACACTCGTATACCACAAATTATATATACCTATATATTTATGGTGGGTAGTTGACGTGACCACACCACCACTATTTGCAGCAATTATTTAACATAAATTCATAACTCTTAATTATTAAATACTGTCAATGGATTATTAATTGCGTAGAATTTTACTTTTACCAAAATATATAAAGACGTAAATTAAATATTGCAAATATATGCTGTATGCATAAACATCCATAAAGATTAATTTTGCTGCAGTATGTATAACTGATGATTATAATTTGACGCCAGCTTGTGCGTAACGACTATAGTAATTTATTACGAGGAGGATATACATATATATACAAATATTATAATAATAGTGGTCGTTGTTGTAGGATATATATATGACATGGTCAGTATCATGCATCCATATAATGTTTAAAAAGTAAAGGATAGTCAGACAAGAGATGAGATGAGATGAGATGAGACGAAAAGACCATCAAGGGTAGTTAACCAGTGACGTCACGAGTGTGGTCGCATCTGGTCGAGCATTATTTTGCCTGTGCTGGACACCCTGGACAATATATTTAAATTAATATTACACTATTACCATCAAAAACACACACACACACTACTGTCTTGTCGCTTCTTGATATAATTAATTCAATTTTAATTGTCAGCAAGTTAAATTTTGGCAACACGTGACTCGTCTAAATTAAACTTTGACCTATTTATAAAAAAAAAAAAAAATTGATGGAAATTTATCATGAAATGCGCGCTCAATATAATATTTTAATTGTTTAATCGTAAAAGTCAATTTATTTTTTATTTTCAACATATGTATATATGGTAGAATGGTAGAATGGTGCTATAGTTAATACATGTATATGACAAAGAGGGAATTGCTTGGAAACAACTCCCCTGCATTGAGCCAAACTCGTTGAATCACGAGTAGTAGTGAGAGTTAAAGGCTGATTCAACCGTTCCAATTTAATTGAACGATTAACGGCCAAGTGGCGCATCGTCCCTTTTCAAACTTCAAATGAATCGTTTATATTCATATTATATTATTATTATATATATTAACTTTTGTACATGCATTTGGAATGCAGATAAATTGGATTTTCCAAAAATAAAAATAGTTTAAAATTAATTTGTATATAATTGGTATTTGTTTGAAAAAAATCATTAAATATTTTCAAATAAATAAAAATATACATAATACATATATTGACATTGAGATATACGAGCTATATGTAATATGTATACCTATATATTTATATATAAAAAAAAAGAAATATAAGGATTAAATTTTGATGAAGGACAACGAGACATGTGCAGTCTGCGGATTTGTGTGACAATAAATTTAACGCTGAGCCCTCGTGTAAAGGATTACTTGAAATTGATAGTCGACTGTTTGCTATTTTATACCTATATATACAAAATGATTTTCATTGGTGCACTCTGACTGAAAAATTTTAATTTCTCTTTATTTGAATTTAAATTTAAACAAATGAAATGAATTTAAATATTTATGGAAAATTTATATTATTATTGGCAATATCATATTGATATAATAATAGATGTGAATTATTGGAATTTAAAATCAAACACCATTATTATTTTGAAGCAATTAAATTTGAATAATCAAATTAATTATTACCAATAATTCACATAATAATAGATTAACATAATATTAATCCAACTGTGTCCAAAAATAATATTATGACAAGTTATTCTCAATTATTCATTGATTTTCATTATATTTTTATTTTAAAAATTAGTACGTCATTCAATTTGACACTTTACATTATGTCATCTGACTAGAAAATTCAAGTCACTCATGTTCTTCTATACAACTTGACTAAAATAAGTTTTGTGATTACATTATGTCACTTAAATTTTGTGAGTGACTGAAATTTTAATTGACACTGTGTGAGAGCATTATTTTATTCCAACAAAAATACATTTTATCACATGTAAGAATATTCTATAATCAAGACATTAACATTAAGTCATGCTATCGAAAATATCATCTCATGATTTTCTAAAAGCTTTCTTGAGGAATAATAAATTCTCTGAATAATTTTACTAAAATTATTAAGAACAAAAAAAAACCAGAATTCGAAAGATTTAAAAAAAGAAAAAAAATTAATAAAGCTCAAGATAAAGTTTAAGATGAAAAAAAAAAAAAAATATATCGATGGGTGGAGCAGAGATCGAATTGAGACAGCAAATTCAAGGAGGTCGTAGCTGAGCTGAGCTGATATATATATAGTATGAGCTTGCAAGGTGAATTTGACCGTGTTAAAAATATCCAACCAGCCCCGTAATTGTGCGCCACCTATTGCCACTTAACTCACAACTCCGCCTTGCAAAATTAGTAAACGCCTCTTTTTTAGCAAAAATAACGCCCATTAACCAATCGAAATGCGCGCAGACTCAAAAGCTTTTAAAGCTCGAATCCGCAAATACTTTTATCTGGTTAACTGAGTGAACAAACACCACGTGTAACGTGAACAAGTCACATGTGCATTGTAACTGAGCTTTTTTCTTGGAAAAATTTGTAAAAATAGTAATTTTTCAAAATTAAAAAAATCAATTTAAATCAATAAATGTGTTTTATTTTGAGTTAGTTAGTTTGTTGAAAAAAAATAAATAATTTACGTGTCTTTTCTTCGGTTCCAAGACCGAAACAAAAAAATTAAACATTGCAAACCGGTAAGTTTTTTTTTTTTTCGCTTTATTTATTATTCAAATTTAATTTTATTATTATCATAATAAAATAAACACTAAACAACATTCTCAATAATAAAAAAAAATAAATAAGCTTCTATGATTATTTGTAAAATATTCAACAGTTGGTTTTTTTTTTTTTCTCTTTTCTCTAAAAATATATAAATAACATTTGACAATCAATAAATAATTTTTAAATTAAATTAAACATAATTTTAATTAATTACTGGTGCAGATAATAATTATAAATCAATAAACATTAGTCACAAATTTATTATAATTTGTACATGGTACTTGATGATGATGATGACGATAGAGATGGTTTATATATACTCAAATTTCAAAGCTCAAGTTGGATAAGAGAGGAATGATGATAGGGGGAAAAAGAATGAAATATATATATAGCTGGGTATATATCAATGACCCTTTTGCATACCATCACTACTTATTGGATTCATGAGCACTCTGTTGACGTGTCTATATATCTATACATATATACACATACATATATATTTGTCTGATAATATGTCTTGAATGTCTCGTCGATATACCAACGATTACGATTTGCATGACTCGTCATCGTTGCATTCTCCTTTTCCTCCGTCCGTCTCTCCTTGCCACTGTCCAGTTGAAATTTGCACATGCATCCAAGCGATATCATCGAGTGCTTGTCAGCAAGTTATCTAATAAAGCTGGGAGGAAGGAAGGAAGGAGTGGTACTTGCAGTTACATATACTATTACTATATCGAAAACCGAATTAGAAGACCGAGTGCATGACTCGATTGACGATATAGCTGCAATGAGGTTCTCGAGTTTGTGGCAAGCATGCCATGGCTTGACCATGTCTGAATCTCTCTGCACTCTGATCGCACTATACTACAACAACAACAACAATTATACTACTGTCATGTCATGACATATATATATTTGCTATGTCAGCTCAAGAGTATAACTTGTGCATATTTTAAATTGTTTATTTTTATCCAGTATCATCATCATCATCATCATCATCATATAGAATTCTGTTTAAAGAATTTTGTAACTAAATACAAAGCAACGCAACAATATATTTATTTAGTTATGTATATATGTATATATAGAATGATGAAAATGTTGAGAATTTACTGACAGAATGAATTTACTTGTTACAAAACATTAGCACAGATAAATGCAATGTAAAAAGCGCGACGATCCGTGTGATTTAACGAAATAATAACAACATCAACATCAACCAATAACATTCCACATGTGTTTGTTGGTCTTGTTAAAACTATATGCGTATAAAAAATAAATGAAAAAGGGTTCGTTATATGTATATTATTGCTTTACAAATGTAAATACATATATATAAAAAATAGTAAGCAAACAATTTATCAAACGAATCATAAAAATAACATGTATCGTATACATATATGTAAAAAATATAAAAATAGTTGGTATAGTTGAAACAACTTGTATATATAATATATATAATATTTTTAAATGTCAATGTCAATGCTACATGTCACACACTATATATACATACATGACTGCATGCTGAGAATTATAATTTAGTTTTACAACTAAAGAGAGATAGTTGAAAATAGGTGGGGATAATTAATAGTAAACCCGTATAAATCAGAGACAAGCTGCAGTATATGTTACGTTTGGATACGTAGAAACGTGGGATTATGCCCATGGGGCTGGTTACCACCCTCATTTATCTATACACACATACACGCACATGTATATAACGATAGCCTCAGTATCATCGTTTGGACTACTCGCTAATTTTTCAAACAGCCACTATAATAGCCCAGGCTAATTGCTGATTTTTATCTATGTGTTACCGAGAGAATTTAGCTACTCTAAAATATAGCGTGTGTGTGTGCGTGTGTGGTGAAACCAGACAACAGTTTTAAAACTCGCCGAAATTCTGACACAAAGAAATAATAAAAACAACAAAGATACAATTATTAACCCTTTAAAAAGACTAAAATAAAATTAACAGACTAACGCGGGATTTGACAATCTCATGTCGGATCAAAGCATTTACCTTTTTCACTGAAAAGCAAAAAAATACTATTATTATTAAATTTAAAATTACTGAATGAAAAATACGCAGCAAGTATAATTATCCATTTAAAGAAAATTAAAAATAATAAAATATACCTATTTATATATACATGTATATATGCAAAAGTTAGTTTGTAATATTATATTATTCACTGGTTCATTCAGATATTATATTAAAACAAAGTTCTTATCATTGCACATAGTGATAGTGTTATTTCGGTTGGAGCATTCCAAACACAGACACCTTTGTATTTTGATGAAACCATGTAAGTTCATGCTAGAACAAAATCACAAACTTTATCGTGTGCCTATATAGTATTTTTTTTTTTTTTGTTCTTCTATACTGTCTATAGTACTTTGAAACTTGAGACTGCTCTCTCTCTCGCTCTGTTTTATTGTTGATCCCGAAAGACTGATGTCGTCATGAAGTTGTATATATATAGTTAGGAAAATATGCCACGAGGGACGTGGGGTATATGATACTGACATTAACTGCCGCAACTTTACTTGAAAATCTGAAATAATCAACTCGGTCATTTAAAAAGAAATTATGAAAAAATAATAAATGATTTGTCAAATAGTCATGTTGAGATAAAGACTTGCTTCACCTCATTTCTCTCTCATATATTTGCGCTATCTGAAGCCAAACAGCTAGCCAGAAAGACGATATATATATGGCTACATACATGTATATATTGTTTTACACTATGTTGGCGTAACTTGAACCAATGTTAAAAGGGACCATCATCAATATACATAGTTGTACCTCTACATAATACTCTGGCACATTAGTGTCAAACTAAAAAAGATAACAGACAATTTAGAATAGCAAGACAGTATTTTTATCAGAAAATAAAATAAAATAAATTATATTAACTTTGCGTATTGTTTCTATTGACAAATGGTATTGATATTTTTTCTACTTTGCTGAGAATTTCAAAATAAAAAAAAATTAAGTTTCCAGATAAAAATGATTAAATTGTTTTTTTTTTTTTTTTATCGTAATAAATTATTACAAGAAATTTTATATACATAAAGGGGAAAGATGAAGTCAGCTAAATGATAGGAATTTGGCTGGGCTCTTTCGTGCTTCACTTACTTAGCTCATTCAAAACAAAGTGTCCACAACGGGGGTGCAAACTACCGAGCTTATCTTGTGGACGTTTATGTCCACACCTTATCTAAAGCAACGAGCCAACAAGCAACCAACCAACATTCAAGTACAACAATATACAAACTACAAACACACTGATTGGCTTTATATTATTATAACATGTTTACACAACAAAATAGAATTATAAACTCATTCACTATATACTCACATGCAAAAAATACGAAAGGCTAAATTTGTCTCTCATTGTATTTTTTTTATCTTTTAAATTTCTCACCTATTGTATATTTATTTATGTGACTATATAACCACCCCTCATGTGAATTCAATTACCATCCCTTGGTAATTTTTTTTTTTTTTCTTGGTCATGAGTTGAGAAAATATTAAGGGCAATTTTACGTGAATAGAGCACACTCTTATCTTACTCTTGGACTTTTGTTGTTTGTGTACGATGAATATAAAAAAGAAAAAAGAAAAAAGAAAAAAATAAATTTGTATACATATATACACATGTAACACATACAAGTTGCATTTGTGGTGAAAACAAAGACGTAACTCGCCCTCGTATCTGGTGGTTGTAAAATAACCGATGAACGAAAGACGGTTTACTGGTTAGAGAAGAAAGACCATGGTAATAAATGAGATAAGCTTGCTGAGAGAAAGGTGGGTTGAAGTCCTCGAGATTTCTCCTATCCCTGGAGGACATTATCAATGTGTTTCCCTTACGTCGATCCTTACGTGGCACTGGTGATAAGCCCACTGTCGATTACTGAAAAAAATGAGACAATAAAAATAAAGTAAAAAATAAAAATAATGATGCTTGTGTGCTATAACATGCTAATTTATTTTTTTTTATTTTCTTTTATATATTTGTCATATTGATATTTGCTGACGTAGGTGTTTTCTGGATGACTGAATATACATTCTTTGTCATGTAGTTGTAGTTGAAGAAGAGAAAAAAAAAAAAAAAGAATAGCCAGGAATGCCTAGAAGGGACCTTAGTTTATTGGCATACTGTCCCGTCCCAGTATTTTTTGACATTATTTAATATGAGCACACTGTGAAGCTTGTAAAGTTATGAAACATAAAATATAAAATTCTGGACTACCTTTGATGATGGCCATATATGAGAAATGTCTTGTATGGCTGGCATACAGGTATGGCTAGTTGTAATACATATTTTCAAGTAGTCCATTCTATTCTCTCTATGTATTTTTTGACAACAACAGACAACTGTTTTCTTCAAGACATGGATATACTACAGCTACTACTTTGATCTTTTATCAAATTTTTACAAGCGATTAAGTTAGCCAGAGGTCTTGGTTTTTATTTTATTATTTTATTCTTTTTCAAAAAATGATAGTCAATTTAGTTGAAGAAGAAAAAAAAAAAAAAACACATAATATGAACAAAAGTTTTAGCAAGGCGTAGACAGACTAACAAAGTTTCTTCCAACATAAGAAAGATATTGTTCTTGTTTGCAGTTTGAGTTAACTTGAATTTCTTTGGCCAACTAAAATTTTGCCTTGGCATCCTAATTAGATTTAAAGGATTACAGAATTGTTTGCGGCTAAAGTCGATTACGAGAATTGTGATGGTCCATAAAAACCAACCGGAAAACACTTGTGCAATATAAGATCGAAATAAACAAAGAAAACAATGTACTCTCTACACAATGTTTTATATACATATACTAGCTAGTATAATAATAATAATAATAATAGTAATAATAGTAATAGAGGGAATAAAATAAAGAACAGGAAAATTGAGCGAAAGAAAAACAAGTGGAATGAGATTCGATGAGTTTATATACATTTTGCCTGCGGGAAAAAAATGAAAAAAAATAAACTTTGATCTTGTGTTTATTTCCTAAACATAATAATGTATAAAAATAATAATAATAATAATAATAACATGAGTAGAACAGTATTCATGTATGTGTGTTTGATTATAATATTATTATGTAATACATGTGTCAATTTCACACCAAGACTACCCCTCAAAATTTATTTGACTTGTTTATTTTTATTATTCAACTTGATCAAATAATTGTGCATTTTTCTGGAAAAATATTATTTTATATATAATATAAAAACAAATCAATCACTGATTGAATAATAAATTTAATAATAAATCTTGAAAAATATTGTTTTTGACATTTTTTTTTTTTGTGGGTATTTACTTTTACGTATTGCACAAGTATATAATGACAATGTATTGACTAAATTAATATATATACACATATAGGTATATAATATGAAGCAGAATGTTTAATAAGCCAGGTTAGCAAGCACGCAGCTTGAGGGGCAGAAGTAGAGAAATTTGGTTTTCGAGGGTTGAATATGAGTGATCGCCTGGCTCAAACACATACACACATCTATAACATTACACAATATGTATAT
Organism: Aphidius gifuensis; assembly: GCF_014905175.1. Classification (NCBI taxonomy): domain Eukaryota; kingdom Metazoa; phylum Arthropoda; class Insecta; order Hymenoptera; family Braconidae; genus Aphidius; species Aphidius gifuensis. The sequence goes on along the minus strand of NC_057792.1, from coordinate 108,768 downwards.
ATATATAGATACACACATGATGATCGCGAGAGAATGAGGCATGTAGTGCCGGCCGTGGTGCCAGCATTTACGTTAATTAAATTTTCCCACACCACTATTTTACCATACTACTCCTACTACTACTGCTACTACTGTGTACTACGGCAAATGCCCACCTTTGACTCACCCCATGAGTAGTTTGCGTCAATTCAACTCTACTATATATGAAATAATATACATACACACTTGAGCACATAGCATCAATCATTGAACGCTCATACTATACCATATAGGCTTCATATTGTTGTATATGAAAATCGCGAGGGACTGTTTAAAATTGCCGCCACCGCACCCGTGAATTTATTTTTTGTTTTCTTTTTTGTAAATTGCAGGGTGCTCGATATCAATTTGGATCTATATATATATATTCTTCATCGTTTTTTATGCGACGAGTCAAGTACTTAACAACAGGCAAAATAGTCCATCTATTAATATAAATATAAATCTCTATATTATTATTATTATTATTATTATTAATTGTCGCATTTACTTGTCTTTTTTTAGCAATAATAAAATTAGATTAAATAAATATTTTCATTGTTAATATGTAATATTGTAATTATAAATACAGTGTTTATTGAAAAAACAGCCGCAAATTGACCGAAACACGGGTGCAGTGTAAATGTCAATACAATTAAAAATAATTTGAAAAAAAATAAAATAAATAACAAGTGAATTGACACATTGGAGTGAATGTGAGGTGACCAAAATATTGATATGCAATAAAATTGAAATCGCATTGAAAAATATATTAATATAAATATAATTAAACGTGTGGCAAAAAGAATTTTGCAATTATATTTACATATGCATATGTATCGGAGAGATTTGATCGCGTGTTGGCCATTTAAAGTCCTACAACCTGTACAACAATTGATGCACCGATTGATTAAATACATAACAAAATAAGGGGAGAATCAGAGACAGGCTGAAGAGAGAAAATATTCTCTTTTCCTAAATTGTAAATTGATAAATACCTTTGAAATTAAAATGATAATTACAGTAATTATTTATGCCTGCAATTGGTGTACTAATTATTGCATTAATTAATTTATGATAAATATAAACAAATGTGACATGATGCCTTGAGTTGGCAAGTACACTGAGATATAAAATAATAATAACAATAATAATAATAATAAGCAGCTATGATATGGTCAGCTGATGTTATTATAAGCATATGTTGGCAACTGGCTTCTGCTTCTAGCTCTTTCTATATATATATATATATATTTGTGTGCCTGAGCACTCCTACTGTTTAGCCACTGTGCTACTGACGGCTCGCTAATTGCTCGTCCAAGCTCGTTCTACCCTTCAAATATCAAATCCATTTCTCTCCCTATTATATGTATATGTCCAAGTTGACTATACCAATATCTAATTATATTCATACGTTCATGTATTATATTAATATACACCTTTATATAAATTTTATAAATTAGCAATTGATTTAAATTAATTAATTGAGCATATTTTTGGATTTAAAATGGTTTGTCTAAAAATACATTATACAAATAGCATGTAATAATTATATGAGCATAAATATAGAATATTGATTAGAAAACAAAATTGATACATTTTATTATAATATATATGTATAGGTAGGTAGATATCGACAAAGCAAAATTAATCTATATTTAGTGATTTATTGGAAGGACAAAACTAATAAAGCGTTGTGTTGTATATAGGCGAATTAAAACAAACTGAAAATCCATGCTGCAGCAAATTTGACCTATTGTTATTTGTGAAAGAGGATGAAAAGAGAACATTTAACGTAAAATATTTGTGCTATATGGAAAGATATTTATCAATATTCGCATATCACTATTAATTTTCTATTTCTTGATAATAAAATGACACACACACACACACACACACACGAGCCTATATACATTGTTATTTTGATATCAGTTAAATGCAGACTCATACAGCTAGTCAAACTAATTATTATGATTTCTTTCAAATGAGTTATTTGCTTTATGACTGGTATAAATATTATAAATATAAATATTATATATCTCTGCATGCGTTTATCATTGTGGCAATTAATTTTACTTGATGCAAAATGAAACAAAAAAAAAATTATACACATTCATATACACCATGGCGGATTCAAATCTTACAGCAGGATGTAAAAAGAAAAACTTTGAAAAAAAGAATAAATAAATAAATAAATATATAAATAAATAAAAACAATGCGAGGGCGAAAAAAAATAAATAAAAAGTTAAAAAACATGAAGCAAGAGACTTTGCGACGAGAACGGAAGAAAAAACGGAAATAAATTGCTCGAAAGGACGAGCAGACTCTCGGTCGTTACAAATTAAAAATGCAAAACGTATATATGCAAAGAGTGGTAGACTGGAGGAGATGCGACATTGTGGAAAGAGAAGATAAGAGGAAATTAGTGGTAGTTGCCAGTATAACTTGATTTCTCGATTGATTTTTCATTTATTTTTTATTTTTCCCATGACGAGACACAATAATATATCTTTTACTCACTCTAATGTAAAATTTAAAAATAAATAAATCATACCTCGCGAAGGAATATATAGACAATAAAAATATGTACCTATATATATATAAAACAAATATAGTTTCACATTTTTTAGCTGTTTTTTTTAAATATAAAATCTACATCGTCGCCCTGTATACATATTATATAGCTTGTGAGCATTTACGCCAGAGAGATTTTAGTATTATATATTTTTGCGTTTCATTTACGATGGGACGTGAAATTAATTAAACATCTGAGCCCACGTATCGTTTGCCGCGGGCAAATTTTAATCGGTTAAATAAACGTTTCCTGACCACACACACACACACACACATGTGCAGTATACGTAAAAGTAAAGCCAGAATATATTTATATCGAAATTTGACCTCACTTTTGGTTGCCTCTTTACCACCACCACCGCCATCACCCTTATAACAAACTTGATCATTTCGTTATCTACACACTCGAGTGACAATTCAATCACTTGTTTATTTTTTAAAATAGTTTCATTCTTTATTTAACCGCATTAAAAATATTTAAAAAAAGAATAAAAAAAAAATGACAAAGAACTATAAGCTAAATTAATTGTCGAGTAATTAATAAAATTGTTAGGCAGTCACATGGTGTTGCTCGGTAATTTAAGTTAAATAATGACAAAAGTTGGGCAATACAACATTCCAACTTATGTTTCCATTTATCTCATTTTAATTGTATTTGAGAAAACATATTGTTACATTAAAATTTGTATAGGTATATATATATAAATTTGTGAAATGTAATTGCACGTGATGTAAAAGCTCTTGATTTTTTTTTTTTTTTTTTTAAACTTAGATATAATAATAACAACAATAATAATAATCATATAAACTGCATGATGAAAAATTTCTAAAAAATATATAATTGAAGAGACATTAAGAGTGTGAGTAAAGAGAGAAAGAGAGAGAAAGATATAACCAAGCTGCAAGCTCTATCCTAAGCCAGCTTGACTAATTGGCGACATTATAATCATGGGTACACGGTTAGCTTGGTATTACCGCACAAGTTATAGCTTCAAGTACACTATATATATGTGTGTGTGTGTGTGTGGACTATATTCACATTTATACTCACTTTCAACAGTTTAGAATACTTGGCTATACCTGCGGATGTGTCTCACCACACACACTCGTCTGCCGCCTGCAAAAGAGGGTGTTTAATGATCCCACCGTTTACGCAAATTTTCCCATTATGCGACGTGGTTTTGGCCCGACAAACGGCTCAATTTTACAACACGCATTAAATATAAATTTTCAAATATATTTATTTATTATTACTGTCTTTTATATAATGATATATATTTATATTTATATATAATAAAAAATAGCTGGATATATGAAATAATTCAAATGGATACTCCAAGGGAATTCGGACATTTCTCTCGGGCACAATATATATATGTCTTGCGGCTTATCCGCGGATGATGGTCATTCGTACAAGCGAGTCAAGCAAAGCGAAGCAAAAAATAAAAATGATTGAGTAAAATATATGACAAAAATAAAAAAAAAAAAAAAAAAGTGTAACTGACTTGGCACTGTTATCTATAACAGTTAGGCGACAAGCTTGTGATTTGTTGATGTCATTTATTATTTTCTACTTATTGGCCTATTTTTTATGACCCATTGATTTATTATATATCATATTATTAATATGCAATAATACAACATGTAATTGTATTATTTGTCGATGGAAATTTGTGTATAATCAAAGTTGTTTTTGTTGTTACTGTTGTTGTTGTTGATGTATGTATTTGTTGGGTCATTCCCGTGGGTGTGATCACTGCTAACTAAACTTGTAAATCTTCTCGTCCCAGTGGCCGTTGCAGACTAGATTTCCTATTTCGTCGTCCCGACTGACCAGAACACATTTGTCTGTCTTAACCGAGCATATAGATTTGGCCATAGCTTACTCACTCACTCACTCACTCACTCATGCTCATCTTGTTTGTATAATATAGCTGTGTGTACAACAAACATCGACAATTATATGGCTATTGCTGTATATTATTGTGACATGCATGTTGGGGAAATTGAGCGAAACGACAACAATACAATCATCATGATGAAGATGATAATTGCTTGATTCAAATATTATGTTATCATGATAAATCTTTGCTATTTTAAAATTTAAAAAAATATTAATACAAATAAATTATGCAATAAAAAAATTGAGTTTATTATCCCTTTATGTAAAAATAAATTTAGCATAAATGTAAAATAAGTATAGAGGCAGCATGGCCAACGGGATAAAATTGTATTACTATTAACTGTGCTATAGAATTTTTTTCATTTTATTTTCTTTTGGCATAAAAAAAAAAAAAGAAAAGCAAGGCATTTGAATTAACCGGTGAAAATTAAATATTAAAAAATACAAGTAGAGCAGTTTGTTGGTAGTAGAGATCAGAGAAAGAAAAAAAAAAAAAAAATAGCCACCGGACTAATGTGGAATTAAATTTAATTTTTTTAAATATACAGGGTTTCCCTTATTTTGATTTTTTTATTTTTTTATAAAGAATTATAATTTATATATAAAAAAATATGGCAGTTGTAAGCCCCGAGGCAATATATATGTATTTTAGTTTAGAGATCGTTAACAATAATTCACAATTTTAGCTATGTTTTATTTTTATTTTTTTTATATTTTTATATTTCAAGGAGAGATAAACAGAATGAGGTTTTATATATATGAAATTGTATACAGACAACTGGAGAGACATCCTTCATGATATTCAAGACAAGCGTATGCCTAGAAGAGCTAGCTGTATATAAAGGTGCCCCCGTAACTTCTCGTTTCCCCATGGAGCTTTTGTTTCTAATGTGATTTTTCCTCTTTTTTTTTCGGCCATCTTTTAACTGCAAGCACGCGAATACGTACATCAAACTTTATGACTCACTCATTCATTCCTTTATAACTGCGATATGTATTTTTATTATATTACAAAAAATAAATTTATTATTTCGGGAAAAATAAATTAATTAGATAAATATAAAAAGTGATTTGAGAAAAGTTTCTAAGCAAAGTAAACTTTGTGGTGATTAAGGGTCAAAACCGTGCCCCAGGCTGGACTCTAAACTCATTTCAAAGTACGGTCAGCTGGTTCAAATCAGCCTTGGGCTGCGTCTAGCTTTTTAATCATCTGCGATATCAGAAATAAACTACTAATTTATTGTCCTCAAGGCTTTAAATATATTATATATTGTGTATAACATGAAAAAAAAAAAATAAATAAAATGTATATAATAATGTTTACTTGGCTCATTAAAACATCCTGAATTAATAAATAGAACTTCTCTCTCTCTTTTGTCCCTCGTATTTCATTTCCGGCTAGCTTTATCAACAAAAGATAAAATAAATAAAAAAATATTTCACTACCGGTTCAACTTTGATGCTCTTATAGTTATATTTGTATATAACAAGTTGAAGAATTATTTTTTTCAACTGAATAATTTATCTCTATCAGGCGTTCAAATCACTTTTCCGTTTTATTAAAAAAATTTTCAATTCCATTAACATTTAACTCTCTCAAATATACCTAGTAATCTAAATAACCAAATTTAAAATTTATAGAATTTAAAATAAATAATAATCGATCAATTTGGCATTTCCGCAGATAAACAATATTCTTTATTACGTATGACAGATTAATATATACCTGTGCTTGCAATAGCTTGTGAAAACCACCACCACCACCACCACATCAGTACCGCACTACATCTTGGCACACAATCTTGGTGTCTTAACAGTAGCACTGTGAATATATATCTTGAATAATTGAGAGAGATTGCTTCCAGCACGTTGGTCCCCTTTTCGGTAATTACGTACGTGGAATATCCAATGAATTTCTTAAATCACATTATTAATAAATTATTTTTTATTGGACTTTTTTATCGCGCACAGCAGCACCATTATGAAACAAGATTAAAAAATAATAAAATTGATATTTAAATTTAATTATTATTTTTATAAATTTAACGACATCGATGGCTCTATGTACTTTTATGCACATATAGATATATAGCTTCTAAATATCCATAAAAATGAAAAAAACCAGCTGTTGAATTTTTATGATACTTTTTTAATAATAATTAGTGGTTGGAATTATTATAATTAACTTGATGAAAATTTATAAAACCATTTTTACTATACTATACTATAAAGTGCTTAGGTATACATTCACTTGATTTGACAAGTGAATATCGCACGAGTTTATCTGTAAAACGATCAATCACCCACAAATTCTCTTCTCTATTTCGAGAATTCTCATTTCTTTTTTATGTATGTATATATATATATATATATTGGTTTTCGGTTTGTTCACATGTATACCCATATACACACAATTTAATATTAGTGGCCCTCGTTCGTTCGCTCGCTCAATAGCTGTTATTCATATAAAGTCGTATATCATTTCGTTATCATCGACTCTTTATATGCGGTTGAGCTCCATTTTCTGTCTGTTTACCCCGGTAAATGGCTCGACCTTCTCAGTCTCTATATTTTCACACTGATTCAGTTGACCAAAAGCTATTTTTTACTTTTATTTTTCATGTATTTTTCAATTATTATTTTTTACTGAAAAATTTAAAATTTAAAGAGAAGTTTTTTTTGTTTCCAGTCAGCTTCTTCCCCTTTGATGATGAATTTAGTTCAAAAAATGTGTCAAATACAGACATGCACTATTCAGTCACATATGATGCACATTTATTTTTTCATTTTTTTTAGCCAACAGTGCAGCCAAAAACTGACAAACGTTTCAAATTTTTTAATCTTGCCTTTTTTTATTTTTTTTTATTTTTGATAAATTCTTTTTTCATTTTATACTGTATTATTATTCTGAGCGATTAAAAATAGGACGAGTGCAGCCGTTAATCAAATGGACGCATATGCACACACAAACACACACGAGGGATAAAATGAATATATAAACGAGTTTAAACGCAGGTTGTCTGCAACCGGCGCCATCTTGTGTTTGGCAAAATGAATCGGCATGTTGAGTTTGCCAGAACCGGTCAACCGGAAGCAACTGATAGTGACACCACTGATCATCCATATAGCTTATTGTCCCCCCTCTCCTTAAAAAGCATCAAAAAGTGCATCCCCTATATTGTTGTTGATCTATGGATCCACAAACATATTGACAATTTTAGTGATATTCATCGACATTGTGCTACAAGCGAAATACTCTTGATAAGCAGAAACACCACCATCATCCTCACTCTTGACTTTATGACTTTATAAATTAATTTTTTTTTGTTTTTATCTTTTAAAAAAATAAATTTAACAAAAAAACTATCAAGATGCACTATTGCATGTGTGCATGTATGAGAATGTGTAGACTTTATGGGAAAAAGAAAAAAAAAAGCACAACAGGAAATTGGCCTTGGAAAAATATACTGAATAAAGATGTTGTGTTGAATATAGGTAGTATCGTGGTAGTCCTGCAAAGAGCATCATCACATCTTTTTATAAGCAAGGGCTGGGAGATTGCCAGGATAGAGCTTTTGCAAATGAGGGTTGTGGTGTCGGCATCAGAACTGTATTGTTGTGATTCAATGCTGCGGAAACTAACACCTCTTTCTCTCTCTCTCTCTCTCTCTCTCTTGATATATATATTATATAGCTTTGCCATCGCATCTTTATACTACTACTACAACAACAACAATTCTATGCTATTACTCGGTGTAAAAAAGAGTATGAGATTTTTGATGTGAGAGATTGTCAAGCGCATCAAACACCACCACCACCCTTTGTGACATTATAATAATATCTGACATAGCACACTAGTATAGACAAAAAAGTCTTGACAACTCTTTATTTTTATTTATTTATTTATTTATTATATCGACAGACATTTATTGATGGGAGCCAAGTACAATATATTGTACATTGGCTCATCTTTGTCGACTTGAAGAATCTCATTCTGACAAGTGCGCCATGGTCATATTGTTAAGAGGATATTGAAAGAGGTGAAACAAGAGGACAGCCTTCACTCAATTAATAATATTTTTATTTTTTTTAAATTTAAAAATAAAAAAAGCAATTGTCTGACTAAATATATGTTACATCACTAGAAATATTTTATATGAAAATTTTGATAAATAAAAAGTAAAACTGAAAATTCGTTGAATCATATTGAAAAGTGACGTCTTTCGTTATCGGACAAAAACGATTTATCATCCTCGGGCGTTCTGTAAGAATATTGAATACGACAAGATAATCTCTTGAAGAGACGCTTTCAAAGCAGACTAAAGCTATACAGTGAGGATATGGTGGCTGGGGCTACAAGTTATAGATGAAAATGGCAACGGGCTGTGCTTAATGTAGCGCAAATGCTCCGATAAGCTTCTCTTCCACACTATATATAGTCTAACCTATTTTAGTTTTTTGCAAAAAGCATTAATAGTTGCTGCTCTAAAGACCAGCCACAATTGACTATAGAATATTATATCAACCGCACATACATGTGAAATGACTAAACAAACCAACCACCAAGATCTTCCACCACGAGAAAAAAATAAAAAATCTCTCTATTATGACCTTTTAATGCTATCTGTAAACATACTAATAGTATTTTTTATTTTTTATTTTTTATTTTCGTTTATCTACCATCATCCATCCTCAGTAAATGTTCATTTTATCTATCTATTATTTTTATTTTGTTTATTTTTTGTCACACACAAATAAACACACTGGACGCATTCAATAATTCACCAGGGATACTATTTTATTCCATTTATATTTATTTATTTATTTTTTATGATTCAAACCCCTAAAAAATAATGAAAACAGTGAGAAAAACAGAAGCAGCCTTATGGATTTTAGGTTGTTTGGATTTATTACAACTTTTTTTTTTGAAATCCACGTGTGTTGGATATTTTTTTATTTTTTCATATTATATACGTATAATATTATTTTTTTTTTTCGTGCAAATATGATGGTGAGGGATCTCGACTGATATTTATATACGGTTTGAATTCAACCTACGTGGATCAGTCTTAATGGTTTTATTATACCAAAATGGGTAGCTTTTGTCGACGGCCGCCGGTCGACTCTACTCTTATATACCGATATATGTTATACTCGTTGACTGCTCTTATGGGAATCCTGCAGTGCCTTCTGTTTATGTATACAATTGCAAAAGTATTTGTATCTTTTTCTCACTTACTTTTGGTACTTTACATCTAACCTATAGCATATGTATACGCACTTTATCTCATAATAATGCCTCAAGGAAGGAAAATGACATCGTATATAGTATACATATATACGGCTAAGCATCTTGCAAAAAAATATCATATGTTTATATGTATTTTATGAGAATTTCATTTTCTTTTCTAGTGCTTGACATTTTACTTATTTTTATTTTATTCACATGTGCATCGGCATATCACATGGCAACTTGAATTTTGAATTGTAAATAAAATATCAATAAAAATAATAATAATAATAATAATAATACAGAGTATTTAGAAGAATAATTTTATTGTTGAAAAAATATACAAGTGGCTTTTGTCCGATAGTGTAAAATGAGCATTGCTGACATGGTTGTACTGAAATGCGTTGAGCAACCCTTTCAAATAATAATTATTATGTACATGGAGATTGCAAGGGACATTTGCTTGGTCAGCCTTTGCTTAGGTCCATTATTACATTCGTTCACCTTCACAAAAACATATAATATCAAAGCTGCTTTTGTTTATTTTATTTTATTTTATTATTGTATAAATATGAATACAACAACAAGTGTATAAATTGTATAACCTTTGTAAATCATTATATAATACATCTCCTCTTTCTCCTCACTGAAAATGCATAAATTTACTCTACCTCTTGAGTATGAGAAAGAAGAAAGAGAAAAAATAAAAAAAAGCCCAAGAATTACAAAGTGGTGAGGCCGCTTTGCAAGCTCTTGACAAAGTTGAGAGTTATTTAACCTCAAAAAATACATAGTATAGATATATATTGAGGCAAAAAAGAAAAAGATCGATCCTTAAAGAATCAACAAGTACCAAGGTCCAAGAATGAAAGCGAAAAAGGAATGAGATGGCAGGCCTCCCTCAAGGGCTATATATCAAGGGGCTTGGTTTTCCAAGATACTCCAACACATTAGACACTTTAACTGTCTATCTGGCAATTGCAATTCCATCTTTAAATTATCATTATTATTATTTTAAATTAATTTTTGCAAGTGATGATACATTAGTGCAATAAATATATTATATGCGTGAACAAGTAAATGGTCAACGGACGAGTGAAATTTATTTTGGAGAATAAAGCCGAGATAAGGTAAACCACTGGATGGTTTTGCAAAATGCTCTCGTTAACCCTTAACTTGACATGATACTCTAACTCTCTTCACCAAAGCACAAGCCTAAAATATATATATATCACATGCATGGAAGGATCTTGTGGCACCTTGAAGAACCACACTGTCTTGGATAAATCACATTAACTGGACGAGGGTTCACCTCGGTAAATCTTTGTCTGTTGTATGCGTATATAACTTAATCATTTGACTGTGTGTATACTACTTGAAAAACCATTTTTTACAATCAAACTTTGATGGAAAAATAAATAAAAAAAATACTTGTTTATCTGAAAGAAAAATTAATAAATTCATTATAAAATATATATTTTAATTTATAATATGACTCAAAGTTTCCTTCAAGTTGCAGGAATGTTAATTAAATTATTATTAGAATATCTGGGCTATGAAACACCTGAGCAAACTTTCATCTCTCTCTCTCTCTCTCTCTCTCTGAAGTAAAATATTTTAATATGGAATGCTTAAATATTTTAAGGATCAAAAGATGCATGAATAGAAAATGTCTTTGAAAAAAAAAAAAAAATAAAAAATAATAAATAATAACAACAACAACTTTTGAAATGTGCATAATAAATAAAATGTGTATATGTATGTATGTATGGAAAAAAAAAATAAAATAAAAAGTTGTGATAATAAAAAGTTTTGCTCATTGTCAAGTGCACTGTACGGGTGGTGAGTTTCAAAAGGGGTTAGGGGGGTAAACATTGTAGCCGTGAGATCGTTTTGTCTTGCGACTATGAATGGTTTTTATCTGACTGGTGGCCTGGTCCGTCAACGGTCCATGTCGTTTTGTTTCATCTCTTGTATATGTCTGTAAATTGTAAGGAGTACAGGAAACCGGAAACGCCAAACGTCTGGACAACCACCACCACCACCATCAGCCAACTGTTCTTTTCATTATATTTATATTTATTCGCATACATGTTTCAATTATCACTTCAATGATGTTTTAAATTTTTTGGCCAAACTCTCTCTTGTCATCAAAAAAAGACTCGTCATATACATATGTATAATATTTTTTTATACTTTTTTTTTTAGCCATCACTCATTGCCTTTTATTTTATTTTTTAATTTTTATTTAAGAGGGGTTGAAAAGCAAAATATACAATGTACACATATATTGTATATTTTCTTAAATTAAGTTTTCACGTGTTTAATGAGAACCGGTGTCTCGATCACACGCTACATCCCTCAGTTGACCACTGTACTTTTCTAAAAGCATCGTTCCGGTTAAAGCGAGTCTGTATATATTGCTCTAGTCTCGTAGGTTTATTTCTGCGATGTAAATCAGTGAAGTGGTCAGCCGCTTCTACTAGCCACACATTAACTTACCCTTGCTTCTCTCTTTACTTTTAACTCACCCACATTGAGTCTTTCATCCCTTGGTTCGTTTCTATACACATACATGTGCACAATCACCCTATTTCACGATAATTTATATACTGCACATTCAACTTAAACAAACATATACAAATAGACTTGAGAATTTATTTATTTATTTATTTATTTTTTTTGAATTATATACGGGCATACATGTGTGATTGGAGAGAAAAAATATATATGATATATTTTAATCTCTGAGACGATATAATCATTCCAATTTGACTTGGTTAAATCGATCTACGAGCCATTCTACATTCTATATATATGTATGCGACACATTGTGAGATTCGGCTGTTGGGGACACTTACAAATTAGCCAATCAAGTTCTAATCCTCTCATCCTCCCTTTACATTCACCACCAGCATCACATAGTGAACGTTATATTCCAATATCCCAATTGCCTGATTTTCCCATTTCTCCTCTTGAAATACTTTAATCTGTCCATTAATCCGTTCAAAGATAAAAGTTTTTTGCCGGTATACATATCACACACACACACAACTTTTTTGTCCTTGTCAATTTTTCAACTGCCCGCATTCCCCTCTACATGCTGACGACTCGTACGTCTCTCTCGTTACACATGGCTTTTCGATGACAATCACGTTCCATTGGCCACGATTAATCGTTTAATTTACAAAAGCCTTATTAAACACGTCTAAAACAGTGATTTTTTTTTTTTTTTCGCCCCCTTCATCCCTTAAACATTAATATTATTATTTTGTTTTTAATGAATAATGAAATGAGAATAATTTAAAATATATACTTTTTGTTTATTATTTGTTTTTTTTTTTTTGCAAGTCAGGGGTAGAGTAAATTTATGTCTTGCACATAGTTGCTAGAAATCTGTACGATTTTTTACAGGCCGTCACTCTGGAACGCTGTGCTCACATGTTGGATAAACAACAATAAATATATTTTGTTTTTCCACACATTTATAGGTGTGACAGTTGAAAAAATAAAAAAAATAAACAAAGAGAAAGATAGATATAGAATATAATATAGAAGGGTTTAGGTGTCTGGTAAAATTGTACGTGAGCACGTACGAGCATAGCTTAACGTAATCTGACTGCACACTGACTGTCCCTATTTTGCAATATTATAGGATCACCCTCGTGGTCCTCATCGCTAAAACCACCCTCTCTGATGCGGCAATGACACAAGCCAAGCCAACTGATCTGCAGAGTCTAGAGGGAAACAAACTACTGTCACCTGAAAGAATGCCGCCACCCCTTGTCCATTGGAATTTTTTTTCATTCGCAAAATAAAACAAAAAATCCAAAAGATATAAATTATATGAAAAAAAAAAAAAAAAAACAAACAAACATAAATTAAAATAAAATTTTTTTTTTTTCGTTTTATGAATAAAATGAATAAAATGGAATGGAAAAAAAATAAAAAAAAAAAAACAATTACCCTGTGTCTGATTTCCTTGGCATTTGGAATGCTAATGGCCGATTATTATCTCTATATGTATAGCTATATAAGTTTTTGTGTTGCAACCACGTGTGACCACGTTCGCGGGAGCTTAAAATATCCCTTAAATTACCGAGGCATTAGTAGTAGTATGGGTTCTTTGAATGCCAACCAAATGAGGATTTTACATGAGAAGTACCTCTTTTTATTTTTTTCTCTCTTGATCACAAAGATTTATTTTATGTGAAATAATAATATAGCCTCATCTTTATTGTCGTGGTCGTCGTCGTTGTGATGCAGCAGTGTTTAAAATTATGAGGGAATGAAAATAACATTGTTACACTTGAGGCAAACAGACACAAGCATAGCAGTTCTTTCGCTGCCCCATCACACACCAATACATTTGCTCAACACAATGTGAATATAAAAGGGGTGAACGAGCTTGCTGGCAATGCGAAAAGATTTTTTACATCTTTTTCTCTTTTTCACCCTAATTTTCATCTATGTATATTCGTACATGAACAGTATGATGCTTTTAAACTGAGATATACTTATAATATGAGGGTGCGTAAAAAGAGAGGGAGAAAATTTTCAGAATTTTGAAATAAGAGATGGCTCAAGGCCATAGAGAGTTGGTAAAAAGGGATAAAGAAGAAATGAGCTCGTTATCAGTCTTATCTCTTTAATTTCTGAAAAGTAGCTAGTGTAGGCTCATGGGAAAAGTTGTATAGATAGTACAATTGCACAACGTTACTTAAAAGAATCAAGCGATTTGCTGAATTTAAATAGTCACATACCACCACTACCAGCACGACTCTTGGATTAAGCAAGCTTTTCCCTCAACATAATTTCTTCTTGCAAAAAGACATTGGTATATAAAAGACAACGACATGTGCCCCCTATTTTATTGTCTCTCTCTCTCTCTCTCTCTCTCTTTTGCTGATGTACTTCCTGCAGAATATAAAACAAAACACAAACCGGACCCTGAGTATATTAATGCTGGGTTTAATGTGCCTCCAGACTAATTAATGGACCTCACAGGATATCCCGAGAGTTGTGAAAAAAATAAAAAAATAAAAAATAACAGAAAGATAAGAGTCCATGAGAAAAAATTCAGAGTTAATGATTGTTTTTTTTATTTCACAACACCCTGGGTGGAATAAAATTCTTTTCTTTTTCTTAGCTATGTATACTTTTATCATTTTATTTTTATTCTTTGTCTTGATAAAATAATTTTTTTTTTTTAAATAGTATGATGGGAGGTGACCGGGAGTGGCGCCTTGACGCTCCACATATAGGGGCGGAGCTTTAGTTGCAGAAATCGGCGCTGCAGCATTCTGATTCTGCAGAGTGCGCTTTACTCTCAAAATATCTCAGATATTTTATATCTATCACGATATAAATATTCATCACGACTCCGCCTTGTCTTGTATTATTTTTTTTATACTATATACTTACTACTGTAAATATTCTAAAAATAACTTGAATTTTTCAAGAATATTTATAGTCAATGACATTCAACACAAGTCTCACTCGGAGCTGTCTTTGATTTTTAAATAAAAAATAAAAAAATGAGAAGAATATGAGTCAAAAGATCGATCGATTGATATAGATAAATATAAATGGATGGATGAGTTGGTCGTGTGCCTGATTATATCTAAAATATAGATAATAATAATAATCATATCATAGATAACTTGATATACAGCGCTGCGAGAATGAGGGATCATGATGATGAAAGAATATTGTATATTGGAATATACCTACATGTATGTATAATGTATATAATATACAGAGTGGTTAGTGGTTGATGAACGCGCAGCGTGACTAATCAAATTATTATTGCTTTGAGAATCAAAGCCCGTGGATGATCGGATCACGTGGCCAATGGACGTATTGGCGCATGCAATGCAAAGCCACTTGCGTGTACAGTGCCATTGAGATGAGCTCTATCGTAATATGTATATCACCATCAGCTATAGTTATACATATATATGGAATTTTGTAATACATTTAGACACAATGACCAGTCACAGCTCTTTACAATCAATTCATGTGCCATTAAAATTTTTAATTTTTTAATAAAATTATATTGCTTTTATTGTCAATTGAATAATGATGATAATTTCATTTTTTTATTTTCTTTATAAATATATAATATAAAAATAAATGTTGCAGGTATGCTTTTGTTGTGATGAAAATAGTTGAAAACAATTGAGAAACATCTCTACCACATTGAACCACAAAGATTCGTTTGTGGTTGACAAAAATATACATGAACAAAGTGAAAATCGAGTCCTTCCTTGTAGATTTTGAAACAACCTCGATGGGGTGACCAAAGCACATTGCCGCAGGAATTTTCGTGGTCAGATTCCGACGGTCAACTCTTATTTTATACATATATAACATAAATACATACCCTCAATAGACTTATATTTTTGTTTAAACTGTCTTTAACCCAGTAAAATTTTTTATTTTTCAACTTTAAATATTAATATTGTTTTGTGTTTGTATACAATATGTATATTTGTGTTGAAAGTTAATATCAAAGGCACAACAATAAAAATCATGTTTACATTGTTGTCCAAACATTTTATATATATATATTACAACCACAACAAACTTTATTCATATTCATATTATTATTATGAAAATAAAAAATTTAATTTTTAATAATTTTCTTTTGCGTCTATATATGTATACATATATAATAGTTGTATTTGTAAATAGACAAAACAGCCGTTGCCTTGACAAACTATCAGCAACAGCGGTGGTGGTTTATACAAGAACAAAATGTTTAAAATGGTTGAATGCATATAGAAGAGAGAGAATGAGTAAAATTATAGTAAAATGTACGCCTGGCAAGGATGTGAATAACACACAGACAAGGAAGATGATGATTACGATGATAGTATAAAGTTTATGTATGTATATACAGTTACTAATTCGATTCTAAACTCTGTTGACCACACACCAGGCTGCAGGACGCAAACCCCGCACTCGGACGCACAGATGCCACTAACCACGCTTAAATTCTCAGGGACCCGTAACTCTAATTACTCATAGACAAGTCGTGAATGTTCCAAAATACAACAGCTGTTTTTGAAACTTGACAAATAAAAAGCTTCATTTATATATTAATTTTTTCTTCTTTTGCAATTTCAGATATTGGAAAGACGAGATGACGATGGATGTGAGCAAAAATGAAACAAATAAAAATGGATCTGTTCAACAAGAATGTGCAGGATGTGGAAAACCAATTACAGAAAGGTTTAAATGATTGATATTATTTACATTTGACTTGATTTTTATTATTATATGTATACCTATTATATTTTTAGATATTTATTAAAAGCACTTGACATGTTTTGGCATGAGGATTGCCTAAAGTGTAGTTGCTGTGACTGTAGACTTGGTGAAGTTGGCTCAACTCTATATACCAAAGCCAATTTAATACTCTGTAAACGTGATTATCTCAGGTAAGTCAACAAATATACAATAATAATAATATTATGATAACAGTATGTATATAAAAATGTAAATACTTGAAGAAAAATTTTATATTGCGTCTGGGGCAAATCGAATTTAACAGATGACAATATAAAGATATGAATATTTACTTATTGAATATAATATAAATAATATGTGAAAGCAAATATTTAAACAATATAATAAAAGAGTAAATATATATAATTATGCTTTAATTCTACGAATAGTATATAGTTGACTATTAAATCTAAGAAGCAATTAATTAATTAACCACCGCACCACTTGTAAAAATTTATACATATATATATTATTTTATTTACAGATTATTTGGAAATACTGGATACTGTGCAGCATGCTCAAAAGTCATACCGGCATTTGAAATGGTCATGAGAGCAAGAGCAAATGTTTATCATCTAGAGTGTTTTGCATGTCAACAATGTAATCACAGGTATTCAATTGTTATATATTTATATGAGAAAGTTTGTACTTTATCCAACTTTTGACATGTATAAATTATAATTGACGGGTAAATTCTCAAGACGAAACTTTCAAGTATAGAATGAAAATTACCCTCAACTATACATAATACAACCAACTTGACAGCCACATGTAGATAGATTCCAAAATGTAGATCAACTTTATACGTCAGATGCATGCAGGTTAAGTTTTTTAAGAAAAAAATAATTAAATATATATATACAAGTTAAATTAATTCAAGCTGTATATATATTATAAAATGCAGGCTATATTGACAATTAATTGTTGTGTAATATGCAACTTTTTGATTAAATCAAAAGTACATTTATTATTGACCAAATGCGAAGGAGAAAAAAGATTCTTATCATTCGATTTAAGAATTTAGTGGTGGTTGACTGTTGTCGAGGGTGCACACAACTGCAACGAGGAAATAGATGTAGGATACAGCCATTGACCACACGCAATAATTTTCAAGCTTAGTTATTATGTACATAGGTATACATATACACATTATTTCATTGTTAATTAATTATATTTACCTCTACACTGCTTACACATATATTTCAATTTTTCTCTTTTATTTCGCAATTGAATTTATCAACAAAAAAAAATATTAATTTCTAAGGCTTCACACAAAATACACAAAGGAATACTTATAAAGTAGAATAAAAAATAAATTATATACATGAATGAGAAAATTATCAATAAAAATATAGAGAGAGAAAGATTAAGATATACATGTATAATGTATATATACTTGAGTCGTACCCATTGAGGGTGCTTGTCGGCCATTTTACTTCCGGTGTCCTGAGGGTGAGTTCCGGTTAGGCACGTCACGCAGACCAACATTACATGTATGTATAAATAATTGTTGGCATGCATATACAGAGAGATGTGTGATCACGTCTCGACTTGGCAAGCTACGAGACTCTGTTGAGATTTCCTTTGGCGATTATATTCAAATTAAGTGTAGACTCTGTGTGTCGTAATATATATTGCCACCAATTTAGCCACAAAAGTTATTTATATAACATTTTATTTGGTTATTTAATGTTTAAAAAAATAAAATTGAAATAAAAATTTACAGAAATTGGTGATGTAAACTAATGGCTAAATGTGTACGCACATTCACATATATAACGGTATCGCGTTCAAGCGCGAATGCATTCAAACAGTGGAACTTTGGTTGCATTTTCAATAGTGATAATCTACCAACAGTTTTGAGTGCCGTCATTGATGCAAAAGAGAAAAATACACAGAGAGAGAGAGAGAGAAAATAGAGGGATTCAAATTGAAGTTGCTTTGTCATCGGATAACCTAGACTCTCGGCATTGCAAGCTCCGGTTGCGATAGTGAACCACCATCCACCAAACCCAGAGAATCATATGCAATGCACCCATCCTGTCATCTCTCTCTCTTATTCTCTTATTCTCTAATTCTCAACCTTTACAATACTCTCAATTTCCATCGTTTTCACTATAAACGATACACATATAGATGAATGATGTATGTATGCAACTACATGCATCGACACATTGACTATCATTATCATCATTATCATCATCATCCTCTTTACTTTCCTCTCTCTTACACACACTCTGTGTATGTTTCATTTGATACCAATGAATGCAATAGCCATTATATATACATATACGCGTAATAAGCGTTTCGTCGATTATAAATAAATGGGCATCGAATTTCCAAACTGATTGTACATTCAATTTCGTAACGAGAAATTCAATACTATTGCCATCATCAATTTTGTTTTATTTTAATTTTTCATTATTTGTAAAATGTCATTTTTGTTTTTCTTTATATTTATCTTTAACAATATAGCATGCATGAGTTTAGTAATCTAAAGGTGAAGTATTGCTATGAAATCATGCATGTTGATGGGAAAATTGAGGGGATCTGATGAAATGAATCATTGTTTGTTCCTTAGCTACATGTTTAGTAATTAGCAGTACACATTAATCATGCGAGACCAATAAAGATGTAGAATATTATAGAAAATATTATAGACAAGAAAAAATATATTATTCTATAATAATTATTATTAAATTTGTGTAAACACACGTTTAAAAATAAAAATCATAATATACGCACTCAATTATTATCAATAAAATTAAAGTGCACCAACACAGCTTGACCAAATGATATTGCCTGGCTCAATTTAATATTAAATTTCCATCATTTAATTTTCCCATGCATGTATGTTTGTATAAACATGAGCCTTTATTTATTAGCATATATAGCATTTTTTATTTTTAATTTTCTAGTATACTAATGATAAATATGAAATTATGGATAGAACGTATAGAATATAATTTGTAGATGACACTCACTCGCTTTGATTTTGACCAAACACACGCGTGTGTATAAATATATTCTGGCAAATGGTTATTAGCGATAATAAAATACAAATACAAATACTAAATGTCTATTCATACATGTATATGTGATAATGGTGCAACTGCTAAAACTAGCATTGATTTATAATCGTTGTGCCTTGTGTTCCGTCACGTACACTGCACATTATGATGATCGCCAAGTAAAGTAAATTATAGATTAACAGTATTACAAACAATAATAGCTTTTACAAAAAAATATTCAGTAAAGTGTTGAGTAATTTAAAAGACCTCGCTTGCACACTGGTCACTGCAGTGTGCATACACATATTTTTAAAATTAATAAAATCACAATGATTGTTTTTATATATATCCTATATGTAAATGGGGAGACTCGTGTGAGTATACTACATATATGATATTTATTGTGTAACGTGATTTTGCATGCAAGCATTTATTATTTAGCCATTCAAGCCTACTCGATATTCTGTTTGCTCAGAAACCATCAACATGCATTCAACAAACATTTAATTACCATAATTCATATACTCGACTATCATTTAAATATTATAAATTTATTTTTTTATTTATTATCTTATCAATTATCATGATGAGACGTATGCATAAATAGATATTGATAAAATATATTGTAATATTATGTTATATTATGTGTCAAGTGTCACAAGTCAGTGACATTATATACATATTCCGAATAATAATAAATGAAACAAGCAAACAATTGTGACATTCGTCTGCTAACAAAGTAAGCCAACAACAATACATGTTCATGTATTGCAATACATATAATAATAATAATGACTAATTTTTATTCTTGTCATATAGCCAAGGCTGTATGTTTAAAAACTTTTCTCAACAGTTACTAGCTCGTCCACTGCATCAATTTCAAGTTAAAGTCTCACACCCTGCATTGAGAGTTGAGACTACAGAGAAGTCGGGACTTACCAAAGCATTTTCTTCCACTTAACTTTTCAACGATAAAAAAAAACTTAAGTAGAAAAGAATACGTATACGCCAGACGCGTAACAAAGTTTATTTTTTTACTTTGTTAGTCAGTGTTTTTTTTATTTTTTTTTCGTGACAACACACTGAATGTCATAGACTTTATTTTTTTTTTTTTCGTTAAAGAAATTATGTTCGTAAAGGTTATACGATAACCTACATGACATTAATATTCAAAAAAGAAAAGAAAAGTTAACTTTTTAGACAGCTAATCAGATTAAACGCCTTTTTTTTTTTTCTTTTTCTTGTGATGACTATTGGAATGTCAGCAAGTGGGTTATATAATGCCTACCATACACATACAATCTTTCATACATACAAGAATATTTATATTATTATTATTATTATTATTATTGTCATATTGCCGGAGGTTAAGTATATATATATACACAAGTGGGAAATGGCTCTCGATCCTTGAATCGTCGTCCAATCGGGGATGATGCGGAGATCCTTCTCAAAGTCCCAAGGGTGAAATGGCTCATTCCCGCGCACTTATCCACCACGCGAACCATAGATAACCATAGATTAATGGGCTCTCCAACAGACGCTTATATATATACCTATAGCATATAACATATAACCATCTGAAAATGAAGCGATATATGTGTTATCTATAAATATTATATAAAAAGTTACAGCCTATATATTTTTTGTTTTTCTCTTTTTTTTTAGTAAGTTTCATACAAGTATACACTCTATTGATTTATGGTTTATTGAGAAATATGGCAAGATTATATGTATTATTATAATTATTAATTTTATTTTTTACACAACAAAGTTGTATGAATATTATGTATATAGCAATATAAATGGATGATTATATACTACTTGCAGACTTGTTAATAATATAAGCTTTAAAATCGGACCCGGAAAGGATTATAATGAAAGAAGATGGATAAAGCTTTTCGTCTCATCGTTGACGTGATGCTATGCTATATATAGTTTAGTTTAAGAGAAGTATATTATGTCCGGTCACATGCACAGAGAAATGAGATTGCAACTCAAAAGAGAAAGGTCATCGGAAGTTAAACAAGCTGCTTTAGGCCAGATAACACATATTACATATTAATATAATAATAGAATAATAGTATACATGTATATGTAGTATAGTCGTTGTGAATTGTTGTGAATTTTAAAAACAAATTAATCATTGTATAAAAATATTTTGGGGATGAAAAGAATATGTATATGCAAGATCATAATATTATATAATAATACTTGACCGATTGAGTTTACGAAGGCAAAAGCGAGCATAATCCAAGTCAGTATAAGGGGCTAATCGGGTGTTAGAGAAACCCAACAAAGTTTTACTAAAGGAAACCTTGACAATGCTTGAGCAAGTTGGCCAATGTATTTTGCCTTCGTGGCGCCTTATATCCCCGTGGATAGGGTGATGCTAGTGCATTTTAGCTTCGACTTTGGCTTTTCTAGTCTTGTTGCTATATACATTATATAGAAAGAGAGCAAAAGAGAAAGATGTATAGTAAAGTTAGGCAAGGAAAAAGGCCCCGGCTAATGATGGAAACTTGAGTACTAAGTCATACTTAATCCCCCTACAGCGACCACCACTCGGCCGTTCCCAGAACGACAATGCTGCTGCTGCTTCTCCTTATATTTAATGATAATAATAGTAATAAAATATTTTCTTTAGTAAAATATATCCACATCAGCAAGAAACAATTAATGAAATTCATATAATATATATGAAAATTTATTAGAGGCTATTTTTATCATTTCTCTTTTCATGAAAAGTAGTATTAGCAAACAACTTACCAGCCAGTCTGCCCAAACTCGCTTTATACTACTGTTATTACAATTAATTCCTTTCTCGCAATATCTTCAATGTGATCATTAATATTGCTTTGTACAAACAATATCAGCATTACAATGACAATGTCTTTTGGCTTTTTTATTTTTTTTTTCTTTTCATTATTTCCGCTGATGAAATGTTTTTATTATTATTATTATTATTATTTTATGATGAAATAGAGGGAAAAATAAATCAAATTTAAATTAACGAAATATGGTTTTGTTTATTTCATTTGTATATAATATGCATGTATAAGATATCTATTGTTGTATATATATGTAGAATAGAGAAACAAAGTCGAGAAAGAGATATGGAAAAAGACGTTTTAAATGCTTTCATGACATTTAGATAACAAACGTCAAGTGTCGTGTAGAGAAGTAAATCTGTCCCTGAAAGCAAAAGGTATATAAAGGTATACTATGTATAGAGTACAATATGTATTAAAGTTTGTTGGCATCACTCGACGTATTCTCAACCCCAAAAACTTTACTACTGATCGAATTAACGCGCCACGCTTGCCCTGATATATACTGTATCCCCCCCCCCCTACCAATCCTCTTTGACAGTTTGAATTAATTAACAATTTCAAGCCACCGTTATCATCGAAGAAGACGCGCCTTCAATTTTATCATTTAATGCTTATATATAAATTTAAAATGTACATTATATTATTTTTAATTTATATATAATTATTTCTGTGTGTGATTGACAACGATAAATGCAGCATACGTTAATAAATAACAAGTTACAATGTCACTCAAAATTAAAATAATATATGAGAAATATAAGACAAGAAAATTGGTTAAAGTCTGGCTCCATTAACTTCACACTTAGTGCCTTCCTTCAAGGGGTAGATCTGATTAGGGCCCTGAGAGTTGTTGCTAAACACGTTAGACGCTGCACAACTCAAGGATGCGCATCACACACACACACACACACACACAAAATACAAGTTGCTTTATAGTTTGGTTTAGATCATACACACACATAGATTCCTTGTGTTTTTGAGTACTTGTCTAATGCAAATTGAGTACAAGCGCCACCAACAACTACCGTCACTCTGGCATCTTTACTCACTCACTCACTCCAACAAAATTCTTCTCATCCCACAGGAATTCCTGATCGAAGTTTATTCGGCGCAACCCCCAACCTTTACCACACCATTCCTTGTATATTTTACAACGACGAACGATGCCATAGCTATAGCTAGTATACACTTGAATGTCATTTGGGGTCTCGTATATTTGCTCGTCATGCCATATCACAAATCTTTTCATATAAACAGTCACACACATGTCATTATTTTTATAATAATAAAGATCAAAGTAAACTACAAAAACTACTTGTTGTGCAGTGAGAGCGTGTATATATGTATATATACAATAATGACTTGAGCATTTATCGATGAATACGTATATACATGTTTATTTATTTATTTATTATCTTTTTTTATATTTTTTTTCTCCATTTCATTTGGTTTATAATATGCGGGTATCTACTAGACATTATGATGATAATGGTGATAATGGAATATCACTGGAAAACACATTATACATTATTTTCGCATATAAAAAAATAAACTTTCATGAGATTCGCGATTTTCAATGTTGCTTTATATATAAAAACATCGATTTCAATGGCAGAAAAAAAACGAACATTGAACGATAGGGGTGTACTTATCGTGTAACACTGTACAACGAGACTACCCCATTGCTTTTTATGGATGCCCGATATGGCACACAGCTCTTTTTCTCAGTGTATCTAACCCAACTATATATACGGTATACATATTCTCTTGTGAAATTAAACAGAAAAAAAACAAAGGTTCATTTTATTATTTTATGTGTAAAAGGTGGTTGTTTTTTCAATATTTTTTATTTGGTAGTTTGGAATTTTTGATTTGAAAATAAAAAAATCACGTTTACATTAACATAAGCATGGGTATAAACCACTCGACAGGGAATACTCAAGTCGAATTGCCGACGTGGCGAGTGTAGCACAGCTTGAATACCCAATATATTTATTCTTTCGTCAATAAATAATAAATAAAATACATTGCCTATATACATTGCCTCAAATACGTATACGATATATCATTTATAAATTTTTATTTTTTTTAAATTAAACAATTAATATAAGAGTTAAATTATTTTATAAAATACAAAAAGACAACTGTATACGATATATTTATTATCGTATAATAATATATTAAAATTCGTTTATATTGACAGACAATATATAACTGCTGATAAATTTATTCACGTATGGAATAATAATTGAGAAAAATGGGGTGAAAAAAAAAATATCAAAAAAATAAAATTAAGTAAATTGCTATCACATGATGACGGTAGATAAAAGAGACGAATGACTGATGTACTAGAGACTCTTGAAGAATTTCAAATGACGCTTTAAAACGATTTTTGAATCCCAGACATTTTTTCCCTCCTTATACTGTTTTTCTTGGTCCATTTGACGTGCATATTTTTGACAATACATATATATATACTCGTGTTGGATATGAAAAAAAAAAATAAAATAAAATAAAATATCAGCTTTTAAAAGCAGCAATAAAAAGAAAACGTGAAAACTGGTTATACACTATAAAAAAAAGAAGAAAGAAACACAAGTGTATAAAGCAAAGACTATGAGATTTTCTTGGGGAAGGATTTTATACATTTTTATATATTTTTAAGGTCTCAGCGACAGTTGGGACGATACGTATAGGTACACTGAGCTGAGACCAACTCCTCACCACAATTTTACTTATGTTGTTTGACAATAATGCAAACAAGGCACGTTTTTATTATTTATACTATATATCCCATCAAAGTCCAATGGTTTTTTTCCTATTCTTTTTTATGAAATGATATTTGCCACACGATATTTGATGATTGCTAAAAAAATAAAGATTTTTATGTGTACAAAAAATTTTGTCGAGTTGGAATTACCATTTAAGTCAGCCTAAAAAATAAAATAAACAACTTGTTTATTGCTATTATTATTTTTTTAAAATTTCAGATTTTGTGTTGGGGATAGATTTTATTTGTGTGAAAATAAGATACTCTGTGAATATGATTATGAAGAAAGGCTGGTATTTGCAAACATGGCACTTCATCCACCACCAACAGCAACACTGGCGCACATCAAGCGTCAGGTAACACATCTACAAGCCCATCAGGTGAGCACCCGGAATAATCTTGGTATATGCCCTCTGAGCTACAGAGAACAAAAGTGTCTACAAGACCCACGTATATCTTATCCAATTTCTTATCCTTCTTGTCTATACTTGTCTATTAGCAAGTAACAACAACAACAAAGGAAGTGAGCCTACTTGAGATGACAATGAGACAAGCAGCTTTCTTTGGAGCCCTATCATATCCATCACCAAAAGTCTTAGAACAAGGATATCAGATATCTCAATTAATTAAACTCAATAGACTTACAAACATGTTACATGACACATTATAAAATCGAAAAATCATTATATATATATATCAATTGAGCTATGCCAGAGGGCTCATCCCTGATTAGTCCGAGCGCCAAATAATATTATTATTAATTTTTTTATTTTTTAATACATAATAATAATAACAATACAATTGAATTTGTGTGTAGAGTATGTGATAATCGATAGGCCCAGAAATTTTCTGACAATATTTGGTTGGTTGGTTGGTTGGTTGGTTGATTGTTTCCTTTGGGAGATTTAGTAATATATACATTAAGTGTGTTTGAGACATTATATGTAGGTATATAACTAGCTAGGTAATTGTAAGGGTTAGTTTGTTACTTGTTTTGAAGCTTTAATACACAACTATAATGTATATGCATTGAGAATATAACGAGCTTGATTATATGTCTCTCTCTTACCCAGTAACATGTACTACATGTACAACTACTATATACTTATAAATTATAATATGCAAATTAATTTTATTTATCTATTTTTTATAAAATTTAACAAATGAAAATGATAATAATAACAATATAATGCAACTTTATATGGTTGATAAATTAAACTAGAAGGATTAAATACGTATAATAATAAATGACTCGTCAACTGTTAATACCAATATAATCGTAGGGCTTGAGCAATTGCCAGAATAAATTTTTAAAGCATCTATTACCTTTAAGCTCCTAAAAGATATTCAACTTGCAACTCGTCTTATTCAATTTTATTTAATACTCGGTTGTACCCACGCTTAAAATAAAAAATTATTATTAAAAAGTAAGAAGAATAATATAATACGTAAATAATAAAATAAATAAAAAGTATTGTCAACATTTGCAATTTGTATATTTAATGTTTTATGAGATTCACCTCTTTTATTTGATGATTCGTCCGGCAATTTTTAAGAAAATTGGAAATTAGTATCAGGAGAATAAAATGGCCAAAGAGATATTCAATTCTTTTTGTAGCTTACCTCTTTTAGTTGATGCCTTAGTAAATTTGAAAATTTGAATTTAAAAAATCAACGTAATATAATTACTAATTTAATATCAATTTATTTATTATCAAGTTGTATACTGATGATGATGATGATGATGATGTTTGTAGAAGAAAAGATTAAGTTGTTAAAGTCTGTTGAAAACAATACAATTTGTTATTTTTCTAGTGTGTATACTATGTATATACTGTACGTATAGTATACCTATAGTTGAGAGAAAAGCATAGGGTGATGATGGCATAATACTTTGTTAGCACCGTCACGCCGACAATTTAGACTGGGGTCGTATCTTTTTCTACTGATTGCCTGAGAACAGACAGCTGTCTTAATCTTTTTCCATCCGCAAATACCAAACGATATTCATTTATATACACTCTACTATTTTAACACATATTATTTTCATCACTTGATATTATAAATAAATAGATTAGTTAATTAATTATCTAATAATAATATTGATATTATTTTTAATTTTTTAATCATATACATCCTATATATTTTAAAGTAAAACATTATACATGCATGAACAATTAAACATGTACATGAAACTCAAAGTTGTAAGTTTCCTAACAAAATTTATAATCTCACGTAAGCTTTCAAGCTGGCCTTTCCCATACACAATAATACTTTGCTACCTTATATATATCTTTCTTCTGATGTAGATTGTTGTTATTGTTAATTATTATCATTATCATTATTATTATTATATAGGGCAGTACAGAGTTTAAGACTTGTATGAAATTCAGCCCATGTTGCTTAATAATAAGCTCGTTAGGTATATTTTAAAGCCACGCAAACAAACGATACATGTATATATAATATATATAGGTATATACTTAATAACAATTTTATTTACAAATTGAGAGTGCATAATCTAGGAAACTATAATTATATTATATACATATATATATATATATATTTAAAGAAAAAGAAAATTTAAGAGGAAGCTGGTTGCATTGATCCTCTTAAATTTTCGTGTAACTCTTGGCTGGGCATTAGCATATTATCTCGTCCCGTCACCAAATCTACTTGCTTCCCCTCTTATTCAGCAAGTATTCGTAAAGGACTTTGCAGACACTTGAGAGTTTGTTTTAAAACTCAGATAATCGTTTCAAGTTATACTTTTACTCTACTAGAGCTCTACTTTATATATATATGTATAGTACTATAATATATTATAATTTTTTTACACGAGTTAATATTTCAAGATATACATATGTATAAATGAATAATAATAATTTTTATTATTATTTATTATATAACTTGATGAAAGTAATATAATATAATATAATATATAGTATATGTATGAGGTTGCGAATAACTAAGACATTAATCGGGACTTGGTGGTGGGATTTTGAGAGAATAAAGCAGTTAGTAACCCATGCCAAAGAAAGATTAAGTAACAAGGATGAGAGAATTAAGGTGATATAGGAGCTTTGTTGAAAATCGCGTGTCATTTGTCCGTTGATCTCCCACGACTGGGAATAAGCCAGGTGTACTTTTCCTCCTCCTCCTCAGCTTTTCTTTGGTGTAAAAATTAGCACCCCCGTGTGCAGCATACGCGTATATGTTATACTTCCACTCAAGGGAAGTATAAAATAAATAAAATAAAAAGGTGGTGGTCATTTGTACGAGAGAAAACTCGTGCAAGTTTCAGTGATCTATGAGATTAACTGGACAGTACTAACGAGCCTCACTAGACTGCTTGCTGATGTATGTTTTTTTTTTTTTCTTCAAATACTTGAGGCAATGATAAATGTTACAATATAGCTTCATTGTAAAATATACAAATTTTTCCAAGAGAGCATAATAAATTTTATTTATTTTTTCTTCTTTATATAATTTATTGCGAGAAAACTGGTCTTAGTATAATATAATCGAGAGTAATTAGGTCATAAATAATTATGATAAAAAGTTGTATAGCGGTTTATTTGAATCCTTAAATCTCAGTGAACCCTTTTTTCCCCTTTTTTATTTTAACGCTTTCACAATTCTTTGGACTCATACCCTGCACTATCTTTTCGCACGTTTTCAGTCCTCGTGTAATTAAGAAATCTCCGAGAGAAAAAAAAAAAAAAAAAAAAAAGACTACGTTAAATTAACTCTATGACTTATTTGACTTGAATAATGAATATACATACCTATATATATTTTAAACTTACAGCAGAATGTCCAACATAATAAATATAAAAAAAAATATCATAATAGGATAACAAGTTTGATTTTAAATATAATTTTTCACACCCTTTTATATATACATATACTATAGAAAAGAGCTTTTGGTTGAGCTTTTAGACTCGTTAAGTGAGATAATCGAGAGTGAATATTCTAAAATTTAAGATGGAAAACTTGAGTATAAACTAAGATACTCGGAATAGAGTAAAAGAGCGCAAGAAGGCTTCTGATTGCAAATTTTAAGCTTGTTTAATTTAACACCTTGGCCGTGTAAGGCCCTTCCATTGCAACCAGCCAACCAACTATATACACAAGAATAAGAATAAGAAGATGAGAAAAGTAGAAAGTTTCAAGTTTTCATCGAGCTTGACTAGACATTTGCTAAATTTTCCATCTTTTATTTTTAGTTATTCTGAAACTATTGCTGTCTTCTATGTGCGCAATTCTCTCTCAGCCACAAAATTTCTATGCTGGTATACAACATAAATATGGCTTCGAAGACTGAAAAGCACGCGAGTCAACTTTATATATATACTAAAGTTTCTTCGACCTTTTGTTCCGCATCAAGTACATTTATTTTTATTTCGAGCCAACACTCTTGTCATAATTGTTATTATTATTATTATTATTGTTATGGAAAAATATAATATAATGTCTCTATATACTAGTTATAAAAATATCAATAATATACATATACATATATTTATATAATGTAAATGTTATTGTTTTATTTTCATTTTTTTTTAGCATACGGTGGGATCGACAACATTGAGACAATCAAATGGTGACTCAGGGCATAACCACAATAACGGTTATCCTCCACCACCTCCACCACCTCCACCACCACCACCAGGACCATCAGCACCACAATCAGTAACATCAGCAACTGCCGCTGCCACCAACATCAACCATAACCCAAATTTAAATCCCATGAATAATTTAAATGGCATAAATGCACAAGCATCATACGAGACAAAATGACACTCAAAATAAATGTCTTTTTTTTCTCTTATTTATATATAATATATTTTCTACATCTTTATATTGATTATTGCATCAAATTTCCATATAGTTAATAATTTATTATTATTATTATTATTATTTTATGGATATGGAATAAAATAAAATATGTCACAATAAAATCTGCCAAAATAACGATAAATTTATTCAAAATATATATAACACATACCTATATAAAAAATAATTAATAACAATAATAAACTATACATATATATACATTATAATTGCGTATAATTAATGTATTTAAATAACAATACTATAATGTCATGTGCAATACGTATATATCTTATCGTAAAAAACGAAAAAAAAAAAAAAATAATTGTTTAGTTTGTTGTTGCAAAAAAGGAATAATAAAAAATAAATAAAAGTTTTCTTGTATTGCTATATTGATAAGAATATATAAATAAGAGAAGAAAAAAGTCGTAGATTTGTGCATATCAGAGATGAAGTTTTGTGGGGCAACTTTCGTATGAATTCATATTAAACTTATACAGTATAGATAGATAGATAGATAGATTTGCTGATATTTATAGATAGACTTGCTGCAAACAAAAATAATCAGTAAAAAAAATAGTATATATACGTACGTATCTATCTATAAAATGACAGAGAAAAAAATAAATAAAAAAATAAAAAAATAAAAAAAAGAGTACAACCTCGAGGGTATAATATGTTAAGGGTGACTTAGCATCGTTTCAACTTTGAATCTCAGTAGAGGCCAGATTGATGCGGCCAACTTTTGCCTTGCCTTATTTGCGAGTCAGATAACGAGGCTGAGTTATGCTTAAAGTTTTTTAAAAGAGGGGGTTGAACTAAAACAAGAAGAATTTCATATATTAAATGCTTTATTTTTTTTCGTGCCAGTTGGTGTGCTCAAGTGCCACATACGTGTGTCCCTTGTTTCTCCAACAAAATATTTACTTGAATTTCATCATCTGATGTGTTGCTATAATTGATCATTGATCATAATAATAATAATTAAATTTAAAAATAAATACACAACACAAGGTGCTTTTACTATAATATATTTTTATTATTTTTAAATTTATTTGTTATATTGTTATTATATGATTATTATTTATTATATTGAATTTAGTGAAAAAAATTTGTATAGAAAAAGTTTAATTTATAATAATAATAATAATTGAAAATAAATTACAAGTTGATTTGAAAATGATTATTTAATATATATTTATTTTATCGTTCGATTATATTATATTTTCAGTATACACAACTCGATCGTCGTCGCCTTTTCTGTTCAAATATTTAAGGTTACTACGTGATTGGCTAGCACAAAATCCACCTCAATAATTTACCAATCATAACACGCTTGTGTTGTCCCTTTGTGTTTTACACACTAAATTTTACATTTTACTCGATTTTGCAATTTTTTTTTTCTTTTCTTTTCTTATCATATAATATACATAGAAATACATGTATTCACAAACGCAATGGCCCGAATAAATTCTATTGTGTATTCAAGAACGTGTCTATCGTGTACTGCTGATAGCTAGTCTAAAAAAAAAATATATATATATATATATGTATAATATGATGTATATAGTGCCAATATAACCAACCAATCGAAATAAAAAATTCAAAATTATTGACTAAAGGTGTTTATATATGTATATATATAGCAAATATAAAAAATATTAAAATGACGTATTTATCAAGTTGATGAATGAAATTTCAATGAAAAAGAGAAAAGAGGAAAGAGGGCCCCCACATGACAAACGACTGGTATTCAATGTAAATTGGCAATTTTTCCCGAGCAACATTTACCCTGCACCCGTCGGTAATCATCGGCAATTAGTGAAGCCATACCCTTTACTCCTTTTGCTCTTATTTTTAGCCAACACTCATATTTATATTGCTAGCTCAAATATAAATGTTATTTATGGGCTACGATTACTCGCACGGGTGTGGCCAACTTTATACCTATTATATATAATTATAATAATAATAATATAGCATCACCAGCTATAAAATTCAAGACCATTCTTTAAATTCTTATCATAATAATAATGGTTCACGCAGTCATTAATTAAAAAAGTAAAAATTGTTTTTATATCTAATTTACGGAAATATGCACATGGACTGAAATAATATCCGGCTGGCTGATGCGTGTCCCCTGCACTTGGCCAAAAAATTAAAAAAATGAGTAAAAATAATAATAAAAGAATAAAATATATAAATATAATATAAAAGCTGACCCCTGGGTATATATAGTACTGCACTGTACAAAAAGTTGAGATGGCCTGGCTGACAGCCTGGGGCAGTTTCATGTGAAAATATAAAAAAATAAAATAAACTTTTCACATATTTTTCGTTTCCATAATTCTTATAAAAATATTTTTATTCTGATGCTTCTATTGCAATGCTCCCCTTGAATATTATTTTTTTATTTTTATTTTAACGTTGAAACTTGAATTCAAGTGTTGGAGATGGAGGCTACGCAAAGTGTGATTTAAACGCCCGTAAAATGATCGTTAAAACGACAAAGCTTTTTAATGCTTCAGTCTTGATTGTCCAATGGACTTTATTAAAAATTTTTTCCATTTCTTAATATACATTTTTATTATTTCTTAATATTGTATATATATTTCATTTTAATATTTTTTTACAACGATAAAGTATACATTATGTTTAAAAAGTTTAATATTTTAGTAAATAAACATGTCAAAGCATGTCAAGGCATCCCAGCTATCTTTTCATATATGGCTTTGTGAAAAAAAACCTTTTCATCTTCATCTTTGTGTCTATATATAATATATAAATTCAAGCTGGACATTTTATTTATTCATTTATTTTTGCTTGAGTAAACATTCCACAATTTGCAATGATATTTTTTTAATATTAATATTCGACGAAATTGACAGGTATTATATATTTATCATCTAATAAAACAAATTAATCTTGAATAGAAAATGTCAGCATGAAAAAAAAAAAAAACCAAGTTAAATAGACACGTAAAATTTATCATGCTTTTGTTTTTCTCAAAACTATATACTATACTATATATACCACTTGTAAATATAATTATACAAACTTTTTCCCGCTCCATTTACCATCCTCTAATTTGATTTCGCGGTTGTTTCCTTCACTCCCTCTATTTTTATTTTTTCCCCTCAACATAGAAACATCACCACCACCAGATCAAGTCATCACACAAAATAATAACATAACTATATATATATATACCACGCGACATTTTACTACCCCAACTTGCAGCAATTGCCGAACGCATTGTCTTCTCGTCTCTTCATTCAAATTACCGCGTACACGCTTCTTCAAGCAGACGACTACTATAAAATTTACCACTACACATGCAAATTATTTTTCTTTGATTTTAACAATTTTAATAATCACATGAAAACATTAATTTAATTATAAATATTTTGTTCCTATAAAATTGGTAGATTAATCAAAAAACAATAGAAAAAAGTTAATTTCATTGTCGAAAGTTTGAGCCCCATGGGCATTATTTCGTTTGGTAAATTTATACATATATATGTGGATAAAATACAAGTAAAAATTTCAAGCATCATGCAATCGTGTTCTGAATGCGATATGCCATTTGCCATTTAAATGGGGCGTTTCAAGTTTGACTCTGAACAAAAGATGTAATAATTTTAGTGAATCCTTTTTATACAGTCTACATATATAGTCTGCTTTGATTCACCACTATCACCATCAACATCACCATCTCCTGAATCCTTTGGGGACTGTCTACTTTCAACATCAAGAAACCACATACACATACACATTATTATTAAACTAAAAATACAATAGCAAAAGCAAATAATATATTTTATATTTTATAATTTTAATTTTAATTCAACTATAATTGTATGACAAATAATGACAACACAAACCAGGTCTCTTCTTATATATGTATAAAGTTTAGTAAAAGAAAATTTAGAAATTTTAACTATACACACAAATATCATTTAGATTCAGCTGAATGATGATGATGCAGGGTTAAGAAAAATTGAGTCTTGCATGAAATTTTATGTGTTAAACTTGCAAGCAAAGAAAAGTCTATTGTCGTATATATATTTATTTAATGGGACATCCATATATATATTGAAGTAGCAGTATAACAGGATCGTTAATGTAAGGAAGTTCAAGGCACTGTTATTGCCAATGTTTCCCCCGCGACTTTGCACCTAAAACTTAAACTTTTACGCGCCAATTCGAATTAAGAATTTACGGTAACTGCTTGGGCTTTTACTTTTTACTTCTTACTTTTAAAATGACTTAATAATACAAGTTTTTATAACAGCACATTTTTACATGGCTTTTTAACTTTAAATTATTATTATTATTATTTATTTATTTGATGTATTGATTAATCTAATTTACAAAAATATTTTGATTTCTTTTTTTTTTTTCTTAAATATAATAATAATAATAATAATAAAGATAATTTATTAATTGAATATTCTAAAAGACTAAGATGAATTAAACTCCAAGACGCTGAGATAATCTTAAAATCTACACCCTCGTTTTTGTAACCCTTTTGTTCGTGTTATTATACAGTGGATATATATATAGTGCTAAAATAATCGAGCTCCTCGCGGTTTGATCCTCGTGGGAGTCGTTTTGTCTGGCAAACGAGAGACTCAAAAGAACCAAACGAGCCCAACGAAAAGTTTAACGAGCTGACTGTGGGGAAAAAAAGTATCATTTCTTTTTTTTATTTTTTTTTTCAACTCCTTATAGAGCTACTAAGATCTTTCTTTCTATATCTTGAACCAAAGACATTTGCACATTCCCATAAATAAATTAAATCCAACTAAAAAAATATATATAAATATATAGGTATACTCGTAATGTCTGATGAGTATATTGTTGATGTTTTTGTTTATCAATAATAATAATAATAATGATAAAAAAAAAGAGAAAATGTCGAGTTTACTTGAGCTTCAGGTGATAATAATAATAACAATATATTGTCAAGTGTCATGCAAATATATGATATAATGAGGTCTTGCTATATACTCATCAGTCATGAAAAATAATATAGCCTTTTGAATATATTATAAGTGCCCACGGGCTATGGTGGCTAATAATAAATCAACACTCGTTAGTAAAAGTACAATATATATATTTTAAAGAAGCTATATATGATGTTGGCAAGTCTTGTCAACTACTATTTAACACTCTTGGTGTCATCAGCCAGGCCATTCTTAAATCTTGATGCCATAAACTTGACGATTATCACCTCGAGTTAACACTCGAGACTTTTTTTTTTTTTTTTTTTTATTATCTCGAGACTCTACATGTATAATGTATTGTTGTAAATTTTTCTTTATTTATCCACTCATTTGTCTTTCTCAATGAGCCCCAAAGCTTCACAGATAAAAAAAAATATTTACTAAATAAATTGTCATGTAATAAATGTATCTATAAAATTTATAATATCAATAAAAATATCTTATTATGTCAAATTGTTTCTTTAAAGATTCAAATAAACCACTAAAAAAGACGCCATTAAGCTTAAACTTACAGCGCCATCTAAAGTTCATCTCAACAAATAAAATGGCCAGAGTGCGCTACTGTGTAAAAAGAAAAAGCAAGTGGCAAAACTCACAACTGCTCACAACCATAGTTAAAGACGCCATACTTTCACTACATAGAATATCTCGTTCTTTTTATCCTCCACGTTTTCGGAGGTTGTATGCTCTAGGATTATCCTCGTGGGCATTTGATTATTAATTAGTAATCTTTGATATATTTGCCAATTAAAATGGTTCAAAAAAAGGTAAATATATTATTAATTATAATATAATTAATATTTTTCATAAATAATTTGTAAATTATATTGATTTTACATAGCCAAAGAAGAGAGTAGGAAAAAAGGTTGCAGCAGCACCTTTGGCTGTCAAGAAAGTTGAACAAAAAAAGCAGACAAATCCTCTTTTTGAAAAACGTACACGTAATTTTGGAATTGGTCAAGATATCCAACCAGAACGTGATCTCAGCAGATTTGTTAGATGGCCAGCATACATTCGTATTCAACGCCAAAGGGCTGTACTCCAGAAGAGGTTGAAGGTACCACCACCAATCAATCAATTCACCCAAACACTCGACAAACAAACTGGTAATTATTATAACCACGTGTGATTTTTTTTTTCCTTCATTTCATCATATTTTATATGCATAAATCTTGATTGTATTATTATTAATTTTTTTAGCAACCCAGTTGTTTAAAATCTTGGACAAATACAGACCAGAATCTGCTGATGCCAAGAAGAAGAGATTGAAGCTCAGAGCTGAAGCTAAAGTTGCAAAAAAAGAAGATACACCAACAAAACGACCAAATGTTGTTCGTAGTGGCACCAACACAGTCACAACATTGGTTGAACAAAAGAAAGCTCAACTCGTTATCATTGCTCATGATGTTGATCCAATTGAGGTAAATAAATGTTTATTTAATTAATAATGCTTTTAATTTTTATTATTCAACAATGATGTTAGAATTTCTTCACCTGAGGCGATTATTTGTTAACAAAAAAAAACAATAATTGTTCAAAGGATGAAACTTGACTCTGAGTTTATATTTATCAAATATATTATTAATTAGGTAATACTTGAAGGTTGTTTAATTAATACTTGAATAATTTTATCTGTTTTTAGGTTGTTCTTTTCCTCCCAGCTCTTTGTCGTAAAATGGGTGTACCATACTGTATTGTCAAAGGCAAAGCTCGTTTAGGACGTCTTGTTAGACGCAAGACCTGCACAACTGTTGCTCTTACACAGGTAATTATCTAAAAATTATTGTTGTTGATATTACTATTATTATGTTAAAATAATATTCGTGTAATTGAACATATTAAAATTTATTTATTTTATCATCATGTTCAGGTTGACTCAGCTGATCGTGCCAACTTCTCAAAGGTTGTTGAAGCCATCAAAACCAACTTCAATGATAGACACGATGAAATCAGACGTCACTGGGGTGGTGGTCTTCTTGGTAGCAAGTCAGCTGCTCGTATTTCTAAATTGGAAAAAGCAAAGGCTAAAGAACTTGCCCAAAAACAAGGTTAAGTCTTTTAATGTACAACAACAAAAAAACAACAAATAAATAAAAACAAAAAAAAAATTATAATTATAATTATTATTATTATATCTTTTTATTTATTTATTTATTTAATATATAATATATATTGACTTAATTTTTACATTCGTTTTTTAATGAGTTTTTCAAGTCTCTTGATTTTTCCTGCCTCGTGTTCTGGACTAGTGGTATTGTTGTTGTTGTTATTATTATTATTTTGTGATAAAGATGGTGAACGAGATGTTGTTCCAGTTGACATAGCAGCATTATCAGTATTATTGGTATTTTTAAATTGTTCAACAAGTTGTATTTGTTCTTGTTTTTTGAGTCCTTTCATATCCAATATTTTTTGATACTCTGATAGTTGTAAATCTGGTAGCAATCTTCTGCACTGTTCAGCAAATGATTTTGGACATTCAGTTGTTGACATGACTATTTTCAATATCATTTCTGCTTTGGACATGCCTTTAACAACAATTTTAATATATGTTGCTGGTGCTTTTCTTGTAACCTGACAACCAGTTGATGGCAATGTGAATAATGCTGTTTTTAACATGTGTACATCAAGCAATAATTGTTCAGCACCAACAGCATTGAGAGGTTTACATTTGTACAATTGTTGAATTAATTTTGGAATAAATGAACTGACAAATTTAACACATAGCTGAGTAAAATATTTTCTACATGAAGACAAACGATCTCTAATAACTGGTATTGTTTGTCTCAATTGTGATATAATTGTATTGACATAGTGACTCTGATCACCAACTCCCTCAATTGTACTCCATTGTATTTTAATCATAGCAATTAATGCTGATTCACAAGCACTCTCAATATCTTGTACCAACAACTGTATACAATTTGATATAACATTGTGAAATAAATCTTGTTCTTGTGTTAAATTTATTTTTTCAGCATATAATTTATCAATTTTTTCTTTTAATTTTTCTTCAAGTTGTTGTGTTGTCTCAAGACAATATTCAGCTGTTGTCAATATACAACATATTCTTGATTGTTCTTCTTTACTAAATCTCGTTATTTCTCCTTCTTTTAAAAAACTTTGAAAATTTTGTATTAATCCAGCAGTTGATAAATCACGAAAATCACGAGTAATACTACTCATTGTACTTGTTGTACCACCACCACCACCACCACCACCAATACTACCAATACTACCAATACCTCCACCACCACCACCAATTTTAGGCAAATTATTTTGTAACAATTTCAAGGCATATTCACGTAAATATTTTTGAAATGTTTCAGCAAGACTCAACATAATTGATCCAGTACTTAATTGAGTACATTGAAGCATACATTTTTTATAAAAAACAAATAAATCAGCACATGATGATAAAACACTACTTGGTCCTTCAATACCATCAAAATCTTTTGCACCTGGTGGCTGATTTTTACAATCACTTACAAATTTATCCATTAAATCAGCCAAATTACGATCAAGACTATCAATATAAATATTTAAATATGCCTCAAAACATTTACCAATTAAATTAACAAAAGGTGATAGTTGATTGGTAGTTGATTTTTTTGTTGTCTCATTTAAATTATTATTATTATTATTTATTATTACTTTATCATTGAT
Source organism: Aphidius gifuensis (assembly GCF_014905175.1). NCBI lineage: Eukaryota > Metazoa > Arthropoda > Insecta > Hymenoptera > Braconidae > Aphidius > Aphidius gifuensis. The sequence continues at coordinate 69,623 of NC_057792.1, read as the reverse complement.
TTCATCAGCTTCCTCAAATGGATTACCTAAATTTTTTTCTTTTTCTTTTTCTTCTTCTTCTTCTTCTTTTGCTTCTTCTTTTAATAATACAGAATTTTTATTAATTGATTGATTCAATTTACCACTAGTAGTAGCAGTAGTAGCATTAACATTATTTTCAAGTGTTATACCAGTAAATCTTTTTGCCAAAAGATTTTCAAATGTTGTTGTTCTTTGAATAGCATAAAGCAATAATTTAACGTCAATTTCAATTTTTCTTTTTTGCATTAATTTAGTTAAATCTTGTCTAGTAACATGACAAAATTCAACAGCAATACGTTCAGATATTTCCCAATCAGCTGGAAATATATTTGAAAATTTCACCTCAAAATCCATGAGATGTTTTTTAATCCATGTATAACGACGATCAATTTTATCTAACCAGGCAATATCTTGATTTTCATCAAAAAGATGAGCATATTCTTGTAGCTGTTTACCAACAAACCAATTCAACAAATCTTTTTTAACTTTTGCATCAAGTACCGACAAGACAAGACATCCATCAGTTAATTGTGTAAAATATTTTGGATTTTGTCCAGAGAATGCTTCTTTAAAATCAGATGTTATTTGTTGAGCAAGTTCGATTTCAATTTGTTTAACTTGATTTGAGAGTTGTTTAATTTGTGGTATATCCATATAACTACTGAAATATTGCATGACTTCCATTATTGCCTGAAGTTTTAAAACAATTTCACCATACTGTTTTTGTTTTGTATAAATTTTCAAACTATCAACTTCACCAACTAAAACATGAAGTTTATTTAAAGCTGTTATTGAAGCTGTTAAATTTTTTTTAGCTGAATCTAGCTGTTTAATATCACGTGTTATTTCTTTAACAGTATCTTCTGATTGTTCAGCTTTGTCTTTAATATCTTTAATATGAACAAATAATTGTCTAATAACTTTTTGGGCATTATCAAGTGCTGATCTACCATCTTGACTTGAATCTGTTTGTCCACGTACAACTGTACGTATTTCTTTGTCAATTGAACATATATTATATTCCATTTCATTAATAACATCATCAATATTTGAGAGTGATTGTTCTGTTGGAAACATTGTGTTAATGTAATCAACAACATTAAAATTTGGCTGATCCAATGGATCTGTACTTGGTAATACCTGTCAAACAAAAATCATAATAATAACAACAACAACAACAACAATAATAATTAAAATAAAATAGTTGGAATATTTTTTTTATCAACCTGTTCAATGACACTTTGTACACTTGTTGGAAATGTGTAAATTGTTGATTGTAGTTCATCAATATCAACATCTTCTTGCTGTTGTATTTCCATAATTATTATAGGTATTAGAATTTAGAATGTATATAAAATTTAATATAAAAATTTGATTATAACAGTAATTATAATAGCCAACTCAATTTTGTCAGCATATAAATATATTTATTTATTTATTAATAATTATAACTATTATTATTATTATTATTTTATTTATTTAAATTCGTTGGAGCAAATCTTTTTTTTTTTTATATTATTTATGTTTATTTAACAATATTCAATAATAATAATAAATAATAACAATGTCAATTGACATTATAATACCGGAAATGTAGAACTCTCATTTGTTTTGACCGAGAGAGAACTTCTCTCTTTCTCTCTCTCTTAGTCTCTTGAGTCTTGAGGCACCATCTTGATTTGATGCAAATAATAATCATAAAGTAAAAAAAGGAATATAATTTTTTTTTCTCTAACCTCGTGAGTCGTGCTTTATAATTTATAATTATAATATTCTTGATAAAGCAACTGATTCAAGGAATAAATATAAATCATCTAAATTACTAATAAGTTGATTAGTTTTTTTAATAAATAAAAAAATAACGAGAGAAAACTAGGAGTCAAAAAATGACTTTATCATCTAAAATGAATGACGGAAGACGCACAACCCAGGCCCATGGAAAAGCCTTCCAAGATAAAAGCAAACCAAAGGATATTCGTAGCAGTAATATTCAAGCTGGAAAAGGTTTTTATTATTTAATATTTAATTATTAATAATTTAAGTTTTTCATAATAATGATTACTATTATCATCATGACACACCAACTGAAGCCGGCATATCTTATAAACTACATATACTCCAAATCATGCCTTTTATGGTCATAATAATAATATTTCTTACATGACCCAAAATAATAATAATAATGAAAATTTGTTAAATGAAAATAATGATATAAATATTGTATTTTATTATTATTTTAGCTGTCTGTGATGCTGTCAGAACAAGTTTGGGTCCTCGTGGCATGGACAAAATGGTAATTTATTTATTTATTATTATATCATAACGCAGCAAATACAATGATTATTTAATTTTTGTATATATCTAGATCCAAGCATCAAATGGAGAAGTCACAATTACCAATGATGGTGCTACAATTCTCAATGAAATGAATGTCATTCATCCAGCAGCTAAAATGGTAAATAAATTAAATTAAATAAATTAAATTAAATTACCTTGATATTGATTTATTGATTGTAAATTTTAGTTGGTTGAATTGTCAAAAGCACAAGATTCAGAAGCTGGTGATGGTACAACAAGTGTTGTTGTTATTGCTGGTGCATTATTAGAAGCTGCTGAACGTCTTTTATTAAAAGGAATTCATCCAACATTAATAAGTGATGCATTTCAAAAAGCAGCATTAAAAGCTGTTGAAATATTGAGTTGGTCAATGGCTATACCAGTTGATTTAAGTGATACTGAATCATTAATAAAAGCATCAGCAACATCATTAAATTCAAAAGTTGTATTTCAACAATCTGGTTTATTGGCACCATTGGCTGTTGATGCTGTATTAAAAATAACTGAACCAGGAAAAGAACAAGCAACTGATCTTAAAGATATTAAAATAATAAAACAACTTGGTGGTACTGTTGAAGATACTGAATTAATTGAGGGTCTTGTATTTACTCAAAAATCATGTAATATTAATGGTCCAAAACGCATTGAAAAAGTTAAAATTGGTCTTATACAATTTTGTATATCACCACCAAAAACTGATATGGATCATAATGTTGTTGTATCTGATTATTCAGCAATGGATCGTGTACTTAAAGAAGAACGTGCATATATATTAAATATTGTTAAACAAATTAAAAAATCTGGTTGTAATGTATTACTTGTACAAAAATCAATATTACGTGATGCAATTAGCGATTTGGCAATTCATTTTTTGGATAAAATTAAAGTTATGGTTATCAAAGATATTGAACGTGAAGATATTCCATTTGTATGTAAAACACTTGGTTGTCGTCCAATCGCATCAATTGATCATTTTACAGCCGATAATTTAGTTAGTGCTGAAATGTGTGAAGAAGTACAAACTGGTGCATCAAAGTTTGTTAAAATAACTGGTATACAAAATCCAGGACGTACTGTTACAGTTGTTGTACGTGGTAGTAATAAACTTGTTCTTGAAGAAGCTGAACGTTCACTTCATGATGCATTATGTGTTATACGTTGTCTTGTTAAACAACAAGCTATGATTGCTGGTGGTGGTGCACCTGAAATTGAATTGGCATTAAAATTATCAGCTTATGCACAAACACTTGGTGGTGTTGATGCATATTGTATTAATGCATTTGCAAGTGCACTTGAAATAATTCCATCAACACTTGCTGAAAATGCTGGTTTAAATCCAATAGCAACTGTTACTGAATTGAGAAATCGTCATGAAAAAGGAGAAGTTACTGCTGGTATTAATGTACGCAAAGGAATGATAACAAATATACTTGAAGAAAATGTTGTTCAGCCACTTTTAGTATCAACATCATGTATTACACTTGCATCTGAAACTGTACGCAGTATTCTTAAAATTGATGACATTGTCAATACAATGCAGTAAATTATTTCTTTTCTTTTTTTTTTTCTTACTTATTTTGAATAATAATAATAATAATACCACCAATAATCATCAATTTATTAATTAATCATCAATTTTATTATTAATAATAACATGTTTTTTTTTTTTTTTTTTTGAATAAATAATGTCATGAAAAAAAAAAAAAAACCTTTACTTTTATTTAAAATTTATAAAAACAATATTTGAGCACATAAGTATATAATATATTTATATAAATGAAAAAATTGAGTTTAATATTCATGTCCATCGTGGACGTATTTGATGAAATGACCATTGTTGATAAATATTATTAACATCACATGGCATCAATGATAATTGATGAGTTTGTGGATGAAGTGCCATACATTTTTTATGTACACGATGTATAAGTGTTCTATTTTTTTCATCATATTGCCAGGGTCCATCAACTGTACCAAGACGACAAAATGCTAGTTTAATACCTTGACTATCAGCTTCAACACAACGTTCACCAATAGCCAATTGTCCTTTAGCATTTAATCTAATTAATTGATTATTACCAAAACCATGACAATGAGATGTTGCCATGAGACTTGGTGGTGAATGTCCCATTGTATCAAGACAATTTGATGTTGCAACACTTCTCAATTCACCCCAGTGTATATTTGGTGGTAATTCAGGAAATTTATCAATAACATCATATGCAACATTATCCATAAACCATTGAAAATTTTGACATTTATTATTTTTTTTAAATAACAATTGTTGACTAATATCACCATGATCAAGTAGACGAGCAAGTGGTTCACGTGTATAAAAAAATTCTTTATGTTTATCATCAAACCAAGTTTCAATAACACGTTTATAATTAATTGTAATAAGTGGTCCCTTATTTTCTTTAGCTAAATCACCAAATGAATATGGCATAAAACCACGATAAACATGACCAACATGTGAACATGGTACCCACAATATTGTACCACCACATTGCCATATTTTAAATGACAATTCAAAATTTTCACCACCCCATACTAATAGACCCTCATCATAACCACCCAGTGATAAAAAATATTGTCTATTTATTGCAAATAAACCACCAGCATGAGTTGGTGATTTATATGGCATACTTTGATATTCACGTGTTTTAGCTTCACGTAATGGTAATTCATTTTCTTTGTATAACATTCCCCATTCAAATATACCACGATAAAGATGTCCCTCTTGATAAACTGGACGATATTCAAATGTTTTATGATCAATACCATCAATAACTGGTACAGTCATGACATTATTATTTAATGATATTGGAGCAAGTAAAGGTGGTAACCAATTAATACCAACTTCACAATGTGCATCAAGAAATACAATAACTTCACCATGTGCTTTTCTAGCACCATGTGATCTTGTTCTTATTAAACCTTGACGTTTATTATTTCTAATAATACGTACTTTACCATTCCATTTTTCAATATAATTATCTAATTCAGATTTTAAATTTTCTTTATCTGAAAAATCATCAACTAGCAAAATTTCTTGTAAAAATTCATCTGGTGTACGATTAATAACACTGTGTACTGTTCTCATTAATACTGACCATCCTTCATTATGAAATACAATAATAACTGATGTTTTTGGAAGACTTGTTGGATAATTCCAATGTTTACATTCTTTATTTCTCATATCTGGTATTGTTCTGTCTAATGATATTTCATCTGAACATACCATATTCATACCATAATCTGATTCTGATTGTTGTACATCATTTTGTTGATCATCACGAAGTACATGAGCTTTACCCTGTTCACCTGGACCTTGTTTTATTTCAATATTTTTTGGCTCAAAATTACCCAAATCATGAACAAATTTTGTCATCTAATGATAAAATAAAATTAATTCATTAAATAAATATTAAATAAATAACATTATAAATAATATATCTTTACCTGTTTACTTGAAACTCTTTTAGACCAATAATTTTTAACATTTTTAACATGATCATCAAAGGTAAATGAATATAAAGCATGAAGTATCAATACTGTTACAGCCAATCCAATTAAGATGCTTATCATCCGGCTCCTTTTTAACTGTACAATTCTCATTTTTTAAAAAATATATTTTATTACTAAATTTAATTTCAAAAAAAATAATAAATAAATAAAACAAATAGGTATATAGCTGCAGTTATTATTTTTAATATAAACTCATTTTTTTTTTTTTTTGTTTAATATCTTTTAAATTTGTTGGTGTTTGTTGGCACTCTGATACCTATCATTGACACGTTTACATTTTATATTTATATATGTAAAAAAGAAAATATAAATTATAAACACAGTGTGTGAGAGAGAGAGAGAGAGGTTTTGGGTAAATACACATGAAATGAAATAATAATATCGTACTTTATGAAATAGCGCCTTTTTACTTTGATACAGTACAATACAGTATGGCGGCGTAGGTATAGGATAGTAAATTAATATATTATTGTTATTATTGTTAATATATATTTACGAGAGAAGAATAAGAAAAAAAATACACATGTAATTAAATATTATTGTGTATTTGGAATATAATTAACTCAAGTTAAATATCATTTTGTTTTTCTTAATTTTTCTACAACCTATTTTAATTATTATTTAAAATTAAAACTTTGATAATCTACAACAAAATTAAGGAAAGAGAAAAAAAAAACAAAAAAAAAAAAAAAAACACACCACGCACAGGTACCTATGTATTATAGTTTTATTTTTTATTTTCATAGAATTATAGGTATAGGTATATTATACTACAAAATTACAAAAAAAAAACAGCATGTAAATATTTGATTATTAAATTAATACCTATAATATTTTAATAATATAATTTATATTTAACAGATAACAATAATAATAATTATTATTAAAAAATGGCTCAGTCAGAAGACGCTGAACCACCGACAATAGAAGAAAATGTCGATAAACCGGCATCAAAAACAACAAGCCAAGATATTATAAATGATGATGATGATGATGATAAAAAAACAACAACAATATCTGATAATAATGCAAATGATAATAGTCAAATTATCAACACAAGCAATGACTCTATGATTGAAGATGAAACAATGCCGAGTCTTGTTAGTATTACTAGTTTTTCAAGTGGTATTATTTCATCAAAACAAGAAAATCAAATTGATCACAATGATAAAAAAAATGTCAATTGTCATAATGATAATGATGATGATGACGATGATAATAATGATATTGAAGCATTGCCTGAAGGAATATCATCATCATCTCCATCTAATAATAATAATAATAATACTGATATTGATATTGATATTGAAAATATTACAAAAACTAATAAAATATCATCATCATCATCGTCATCTAACGAAACAACTGTTAGATCATTAAATGCACAAAAAACATCATCAACACCAGCACCAAATGTAATACCTATAAAACAAAATTTACAACCTGATTTACAGTCTGAAAAATTAACCTTCACTAATGATGATAATAACCAAAAAAATAATAAAATCAAAGCAGCAACAACAACAACAACAACTGAAGAAAATGAGTGTGTTGAAATTGTTTCATCAGATTCAGAAGTAGAAAATCAACAAGATTCTGAAAATGATGATGATGATAACATGAGTTCTGGTCGACGTAATTTTATTGCTCGTGAAGAAGATGATGAATCAGATAATGCTGATAATGAAAGATATTATTCTGATGAAATTGATTCTACTGAATCAATTGGTGATGATAATGAGAGTGACAGAAGTGATGATATGGATGATATGGATGATTATGGAGGAATTGATCATTTTGATCAATCATCATATGATGGAACCGTAGGACATGAAAAATTATTAAAATCTTATACACATGATGATAAAGAAAGAGCTAAATCACTTCAAGATCTTTTTAGTCCTGAAAAATTACGATCAAATGGTGTTAGTGGTGCTAATAAAAGAAAATATCATCATCATCTTCATCAAGATTTATTAATTCATCCAGCAAAAAAAATACAACAAATTAATTCATTTTATGATGATCAAAATGATGAAAATATTGAAAAAAATATTAAACAAATACAAAATAATGAAGAAAAAATAATAAACTATCATAAAAAACAAAAAATTGATGAGAAAAAATATACACATGCAGATGTTGTTGTTGATGATGATGATGATGATGTTGTTGAAGAAGTTGAGGAAGTTGAGGATTTAGATAATAATGAAGAAGACGAACACGAACATGATGATGAAGATGAAGATGATGATGATGAAGAAGAAGATTATAATGATGAGGATGATGACGATGATGATGACGATAATGACAATGATCATGATGCTCTTCATCATAAAAATAGTATATATAATCGATTGATGAATAAAAATAATATTGAATTAATTCCAATAAATAAAAATAATCAAGATCGAGAACAACACGTTGAAGTTGCTACTGCTGCTGCTGCTGCTGATGATGATGACGATGATATTATTATTGATGATCAGCCTTTTAATAATGATTGTAATAATAAACCACATGAAATACAAACAATGTCAACAGTTACCATTGAAACCTCACAAAATTTTATAACACAATCATCATCTCACTTGGATTTTATGATGGCAAATAAATGCAATGATGAATTTATAATAAATAATACTGAAATTCCTAATGTTGAAGAAATTGCAATAGAAGATATAGCTATGGAAACAACAGATGATCCTATGACAACAACAACACAATTATTAAATTCTCAAATGGAATTTAAAATTGATAATGTCATGTCACTTGGTTCACAATCAATTGATAATAATGAAACTGTTGTTCAAAATAATAATAATAATAATTTATCATTATATGAAGCTCAAATTCAACAATTAACTCAACAAAATGATAATTTAAAAAAATGTTTAAATGACACTAATAATGAATATAAATTACAATTATCAAATATCAACAATAAATATAAAATCCAAGTTGACGAAAATAATAAATTAAATGATCAAATTAAAGAGCTACAAAAATTATTATCAGAGGCAGAAAAAAATATTTCAAATTTAAATAAAAAAACAAAAATGATTGATTTTACAATTCAAACTCAAATTGATGAAAATATAAATAAAATTGATAAAACAAAAATAGTGTCAAATGTCAATGAAGATGGTGGTACAAGTATTAAATCAGTAACAAGTACAAATGAACAATGGACAAACATTGATTGTAATAGTCCAGTTGTATCATTAAAAGCTCCAAATGTTGATGATTTATTAAATAATACTGATGATAATAGTTTTATTATTGGTGGTAGTAGTGGTGTTGCTGGTAATGGTCCAACAATAAATAAAAATAAACAATTATCAAATGCATTTTTTACAAGTTCACGAATACTTGAAACATTGGCAAATATAACACAAGGGCGTCATGATCCAGCTAAAATACATCTCAATAATAGTAATAATATTAATAATTGCAGTATTGATAGTGATACAGCAACAACAACAACAACAACAACACCACAACATCAAGGTCAGTTGAATAGTCTCTTGGTAGATGATTCTACTAATGCTCGTAATAATAATTATTTTAATAATAATAAATCTACCTCAAGAAAACGTAAAGCTGAAAGTCCACTAACATTTGATAATAGTTATAGTGATGATAATAACATAAACAACAATATTAACAATAATAATGATAATAATTGTACACCATCATTTAAAATTCCCTCATTAATACCGGATCATTATAGAAGAGCATTCAATTCATCTTCTAATGCAGATGGTCTTGGTGTTGGTGGTGGTGGCGGTGGTGATTGTGCTCATAATAAAAATGATAATGAAAAAATAAATAAAAATAATAATAATAATGAAACAGGATCATCTGAAGAACTACTCATTGGTGATGGTATCAAGTGTTTTGTTTATCAAGATGATAATGATGATGAAGAACGTAGTTTTTTAATTCAAGCTGAGGAGCCATTACAAATGAATAATAAAAATGGTATTGTACGTCAATGTGGTCCATTTTTATTAAAAAATATTGAAGTAAGAATGTCAGAGGTCAATGGTACTATTAATATTTGGGGCAAAGAGGTAAATATTATTTTTACTTTTATTTTATTTTCCAAATATAATAATAATAATAATAATAATAATTTATTTTATAGATTAAAACAGCCAATAATACTACTACAACTGATGTTGATGAAAACTTGATAAATTATGGTTATGATCTTGATCTTGATCATGATGATTACAGTGGTGATTATCATCATCATCATCATCATCATAACTATGATAATGATGATGACGATGAAGAGGAAGAAGAAGATGATGAAGAAGAAGCATTACTACAACAACAATATGATGGTTGCTCTATGGAATTTAATAATGATAGATTATGGAAACAGACACCATCAAAAAAAATGACAAATTCATTTTCATGTTCAACTAGTAAAAAAATGATGATGCCACCATTGTCAAGAGCAAGTCCAACACCTGCAAAAAGACGTAGAATGTCTAGAGATTCATTTGATCAACAACATCAACAACAACAGCAAATAAAATTAAATCAACAACGTCGTCGTGAACAAATGACAAATCGTTTTGGTAGTATGCCAAATTTAGATTGTAATTCAACAAGTCAATATAATTACAATATCCAACAACAACAAAAATTTATGAATATTCAACGTGCTCATCAAAAAGCATATGGACCAATTAATGCTAATTCACATAAAAAATCAAATAGTTGTTCAAATTATGATAATGATGGCGTCAATGTTTCTACAAAAAATTATTTGCCTCATGGTAATAAAGTGCATGGATCACCTGGTCATTGTTTACACTCAAATAAACATCGTGAAAATCCAATTGAATCAAATTATCTTGGTGATAATGACCCATTGATTTATTCTGGAAAGTCTTGTTCTATTGCTTCAGACATAAAACAACGTCGTGTTCGTGGAAAAAAAGTTTGTGGTATATTAATGGATTTTATAAAAGGTTGTGGACCATGTAAAAATCCTTCTTTAGCTGGTCATGATAATGATCAACAACATTATAAACAAACTGAGCCAATGGCTGTACCAAACATTCGTATAACTTCTGCAACTGGATTGTCCAACAATAAACATTCCAGAAATAATAATAATAATACTGAAACAAGTTCTTCCTCTTTATCATCATCTCAACAACAACAACAGCAACAACAACAACAACAATCGTAAGTATATTTTGTGTTGTTATTATCATCTTTATCATCATCATTATATATTTTTTTTTAAATAAAAATAAATTTAATTTTCAGCTCGTGCAACAATCCACGTACAAAACCCATAAATATTGCTGAAATAACAAAACAAATACAAGCATTTCAAGATGATATGGAAAAAATGAGATCAAAATCAAATGTTTTTCTTGATATCTTTAAAGATCTGCAAGGCACAGATGCAAATTAATTTTCAATATTTTCAAACAAACAAAATTTTTCTTGAAATATTATTATTGTCGTTTAAATTACATGTTTAATATTTTTTCATTATATATATATTTTTTTTTTTTTTTTTCTTATCATTATTATTTTGTTTTCCATACATTTTTATTATTACATACATACTTACTTTTTGATAAAGTCAGGATAAGTGAACTTTGTGATTCAAGTAATATATATTATATACATTTATAAATATATTATTAATAATAATGATAATAATAAATGATGAATGATTGTTCTTGAAAAGAAAAAACAACAATAATAATAATAATAATAATGATTGATTTTATTATTTAAAAAATTTAAATTGCTTTAAGATGGGGAGAGAGAAAGATGATAAATAATAATTAATAAGCACAATCACATGAATCATAGGGACTTTGATTAGAAGCTTCAAGTGCTAATAAATTTTGTTGGGCATCAATTGGAGATACTTGACGATGATGTTGATGTTGATGAGAATTATTATCAAACACATTGTTATACGATGTGCTGAGATAATCAATTTGTCCTTGCAATGTTTTAACACGACCTTGAGCTTGACCAAATGTTTCAGTTAGACGATTAAGTTGACTCTGCATTTTTATTCGTATCTTTAATAAATAATAAATAATAATTGAAAAAAAAATAAATAAATAAAGTATATAATAATAATAATAATAATAATAATACCTCATCACGTTCTTTTTCAGCAGCTTTTGCAGTGGCTCTTAATTTAGCCAATTCTTTTTCCAATACAGATATTTGTCCTTGCAAATCTCTTCTAACAATTTCACATCTTTCTTTTGTTCTAGCAACTTGTCTTGCTGAATCTTCTCTCACTTCTTCAAGTATCGAACTCAGCTGAACAATTTCATGTATTTTTTCTTCAAGTTTATTTTCATATTCATTCTCGAGATTAATTAATTCATTTTTCAATCTTTCATTATCTTGTGATAGTTGATTACTTTGTTTTTCAATACCATCATTATTATTATTACGAGTATATTTGTCACCATTTAATAGTCCATATTCATCTTGAAGTATTTTAAATTCATTATTAATTTTTTCATATTTATCTTTATAGCTTGATAATTCTTTTGATAAATCTTCACAATTATGTTCAGCCAGTGCTCGTTGTCTTTGACTTTCTTGAAGTTGTATTTGTGTTTGTCTAAGAAGATCAGGAAGAAGTGCAAGTTCTGACAATTTATCTTGAAATTGACTCTATAATAATACAACAAACAAAAGTATCATTGTGTATCATTTACTATTATTTTATTTTATTACCTTTATACGACTTATTTCAAGATTGACATTTTCATTCATTCTAGCATTATCCAATTCCATTAAATCCAATACTCTTTTTTGTTCTTCAACTTGTTCTTGAGCCTTAAATTGTTGTATATATTAAAAAAATATAACATAAAATTAATTAATTAATTAATAATAATATAATAACCTCGAGATATTTATTACGATAGTCTTCCAATTGATTAGATTGATCTTGCATATGAGATTTTAATTCTTCCAATTCATCTTGAGCCTCTCTGTATCTGTGTTTTGCAACAATCAATGCTTGCTCTTGTTCAATTCCTTGTTCTCTTTTGTTACCATATTTTTTTTTATCCATCTCATAATTTTTTAATTTATTTTGAGCATCTGTTAATTGATTAACAACAATATCTTTGTCATTGATAGCTTGACGAGTTTCATTTTTAAGTTTTTCAGCATCACGACGAAGACAAGATACTTCACATAATTTATTTCTATAATCTTCTTGAAGACGAGAATATTTTTCACGAAGATCATAAAGTTCTTGTTGAGAATAATTGTCTTTTGAGTCCTGTCAATTATTTATTATTTATTATTTATTATATAAACAACAACTCTTTTGTTAAATATATTTAAATAACTCACAAAACCTTGTAATGTTAGTACATCATCATTTTTTAATGAAGTATTTGAATTTGTACCACAAGGACATGGTGCACATGGTGCTGTGCAATTTAATAATTTTCTTTGTTGTTCCAATTGTTGTCTTTCTCGTTGAACATTGGCTAGTTCCATTTTCATATGCTGCATCTTTGATTCTATATTTCCCATTTGATTTTCCTAAAATTTTAATTAATTAATTATTTATTTTGATTTTTATTTTTATATATTTTTTATTACCAGTTGTTTTGTACTAGTTTCATTATTATGTAATTGATTTTTAATTTCAGCAGGACAAGAACCATATGATGAAGCCTGATGATTCATATTTGTTGACTTTTTATTATTAGACCAAAGTAAATCTCGTGAACCTCCACCTTTTTGTCTTTCAAAATCAAATTTATCTATAATATATAAAAATATAAATTAGGTAATTTTATTTATCAATAAAATATATAATAAACTTGCTTTTTTGTAAACGTGTACATTTGCAAGGCTCAGACGTCAATTTACGACGTGATGAATTTAAATTTACAAATGGACAACCAACTTTTTTTTGTTGTAATTGACAATCTACTTGAGCTTTTTCTTTAGCTAAAATTTTTATTCTTTCTTCAAGACCACATATTTTGCTTTGTAATTTTTCATTTTCATCTTCCAGAGATTTTTTTAATTTTTCATATCTTGTTGTGAGAAAATAAAAAAAAAATATATATAGGCATATAGGTATACTTATAGGTTTATTTGACAGAATAAATATTGTTTTGTTTTATTTCATCAATAAATTGACAATCGAAATGACTTACGTATATTTATCAGAGATGGCCTGTTCTTGTCTAGTCAATGTGTCCGTTAATCCAGCAATAATATTATTTACATTTTTATTTTTATTTTTATTATCATGATGACTAATTCGTCGATAACTATCAGCAACAACAATTCTTGGAATACCATCCTCAATATTACCACAAATAATAACTCTGGGCAAACTATAGTATATGTAATAATAAATAATAATTTTCAACAAAATAATAATAAATTTAATATAATAACAATTAACAATACCTGTCTTCTGGATATACTGGTTCTGGTTCCAGTGGTGATTCCAATACACTTTTATCATCAAAATTATATTCTTCTTTTACCTTTTATATTTATTTTATCAATTAAATATAATTAAATAATTAAATAAGTTAATAATAATAATAGTAATAATACCTGGTCAAGATGATGTTGTGAATATGGATTACGTTCAATATCATCAATTTTTGTATCAGATAAACCCAAAAAATATGCAAATTTAATAGTTAATTCTTCCAATTCTTTCATTCTCTCCATGACTTCTGTACCTTTTTTTTCAATTAATTCTTTATCATCATTTGTCATATTACTTTTCTGAAAATGACAATTTTTTAATAATAAATAAAAAGGAATAGGTATATTATATAAAACATTCAACAAACATCTCGTAAAGTATTTAATTCTTCATTTAATATTTTCATATCAGCTTGAATCATCTTGGATCTTACATGTGCTTCTTTCATTTCACTCATAACAGCTGTATCATGCATTGGAATTGAACTTTTAATTGAATCATTGTGATAATTTGATGCTAATTTTATTGAAATATTTTATTTAATATATAAAATGATAAAAAAAAATTAAAAGTACTTATAATTATATAGATATATTTTGTCAAACCTTCATCGAGTTTTGATAATGATGATGATGATATTATTTGTTGATTAATATTATTTGTTGGTTTATCATCATTATCTATTTCTTCAGCTGGTTTAACATCATCATTATTTGAAGCATTATCAACATTATTATTATTATCATTTTCTGGTGTTTCTTGATTTTTCTTTTCTTCAACAGTTTCATTCATTTTTTCAATTAAACTCAAAGTATCATACGACTTATCATTGACTTTATTGTAATTTATGGCTTTTGCATATAATAATTCCTATTTGATATTATTTGATTATTATTATATAATAAAAATAATATAATAAATAATAAATAATAATAATAATTACCAATTGTAATGTTATTGGTTGTGGTGAAGCTGTTTGATCAAATTTATTATTTTTATAATTGAATGTTAAATTGATATTTCTTTTGACATTAAATAATGATTCAATCAAAAAATAATCACTTTTTAATAATTTTTCAAACCTCTCACTTTCAGATAATTGTTTTTTTTCATCAAATTTATTGCAAGACTTAAAAGTTTCATCACTTTTACATTTTTTAAATAAACAATGATAATTATTAAGTAATAAATATTTTTTTGATTTTGATAATAATTGTCTGGACGGTGATAATTTTTTTATATTAGATTTTTTCCATAATCCTTGCTTTTTTTAAATAAAATAGAAAAAAAATTATTATTTAATAAAAAAACAATATACAATATACCTATATATATTATATTTTTACCGGCATTATTTTTTATCATAATTAATTTGTTGAGTGATTGGTAATTTAATTTATATATTAAACTGAAATTTTATTGTCATTATTATTTCAAATGTTTTTTTTAAATTGCAAAAAAAATTATATCGTCATAAATAAATAAATCAATCAATCAAAGTGAGTGTCTTTTATTCTTATGTATTTTGTTTTCTATTTTGTGTGTGTGTGTTGAGTAAATAAAATAAATAATAGCTATAGCCTCTTTATTTATATACTGAATATAATACTTTTAAATTTAAATATATAAAAACAAAGATGGCCATGCATACCATTAACCAATCAGATAATAGCATAGACGACTGCTGTCATATTGGCAATATTATCTCTCTAAAGTTGGTATCACTAACCCACCCACTCATTCACCTGCCCCCCATCTACCTACTACTACCTAGTACCCACCCTAAATGAAATGAACAACAACAACAACAATTGCAGTGTGGTGTTTTGAAACGTACAGATAATTAGACATGTTATGTGTTGGTATGATATAAAAGAGAGATAACAATACAATAAAAAAAGATAGAGAAAGATAGAGAAAGATAGAGAGTGTGAGTGAGAAACTGAGAACGAGAAAAAGCAGGAGAGACAGAAAAACAGCTGGGGCAATAATTGAGTATAGACCTTGACGTTGTCTATCACCATGCAACTCAATAATAATAAAAATAATAGTAATCACCATCATCGTCATCTTGATCATCTTCATGTTCATCAGGTGAGCAAAGTCAAAATTAATGTTGTTAAAATATATATTATATAGGTACTTGACTTGATAGTAATGATAATTTGTAGAAATAAAGAATAATAATTTCATAAATTAATGACAATGAATATATTAATTTAATAAAACCAGGTTCAAAAATAAAATATATGTACCTATAACATTATTTTATCATCATCTATTCCAATTTGGTTATTATTGTCATCAAGAATTTACATGTGCCAATTGATTGTAGCTGTTTTTTAAAATCAAATGTCTTGGTTATTAAAAATAAATGTCAAAAAGTTTACAACAACTATTACTATATAAAAAAGATATAAAAAATATAACAACAACAATAAAAATCTGTCAAATAATTATGAATAATAATAGTACTGGAGTTGCTGAATTGTTTCATCTACTTGAATCAAACAAATTGAGTGATGTTGAAGAAATTAAAAAAGTATTTCATGATCATTTTTTATCAAGTAAGAAAAATGATTTAATATAATGTATTTATTTACTGTTGTTTTTATTGTTAATTAATTATTAATTGTTATTTACAGCTAAAGACAATTGGCTTGTTAATGGATTATTTGATTATTATTTATCAACAAATAGTTTACGTGCAATTGAAGTACTTGCCGGTGTACGTGAACCACATGATAAACATTTATTAGACAGACTCTGTGAATGTTTTTCACGTACAGCTGGCAATGAATGCCACGAAAAAAATGAACAACGTATACATGCACTTACTCTACTTGGTCATGTTGCTAGACGACAACCAACATGGCTTTATAAACTTGCAAATCATCAATTATTTAAAGAACTACTTAAACTTTTAAAACAAGACACCAACACATTATCATTAATGAGTGCTTTACTTTTGCTTGTAACACTTTTACCAATGTTACCAGCAGCACTTGGTCCTCATTTAAATGATATATTTGATATATTTGGAAGATTATCATACTATCATTGTCATCAATCATTAAATTTTACTTCTTCATCTTCAACATCAACATCAACAACAAATAGTAATAATTTTTCATACAACATGGATAATAATCAACTTTATTTACTTCATTTGCAAATTGGATTAAATAGTTTATTTCATCGTTTATATGCCATGTATCCATGCAATTTTATATCATATCTTAAAATTCAATATTTACCACGTGATCAGGATCCAACATTTAATCATACAATAAAACCAATGCTTGATTCTGTAAGATTACATCCATTACTTGTAACTGCTTCCAAAGATGCTGAAATTAATGCAACAAGATGGAAAAAAATGGAACATCATGATGTCGTTGCTGAGTGTGGTCGTTTTGCTCTTGATAAATCTAAAGAAGATAATTGTTTTACAATTACAAATGATTCACGAGCAACACCAATACAAGATCATTTAATTTCACAAAATTTATCACATAATTTAATTATTGGAACTCATGAATTATCTGAAGCATCTATAAATGGTCCTGATTTAAATAAAAATTGTCATAATAATAAAAAAAATGATAGTAGTGGTGGTGGTGGTAGTGTTTGTGTTGATAATAGTTTTAATAATAATGAAAATAGTGATGGTTGTGATAATAATAATCATAAAGTTGTTGTTGATAATAATAATAATGATAATGATGATGATGATGATGAGGATAAATTTTGGTCACCAAGTATGACTGTATCACCACATAGTCCACCACCACCACCAACACCACCGACACCAACACCACCACCATCGCCATCGTTATCCCCATCGCCATCACCACCTCCAATATCACTACCACCACCTCCACCCCTATCATTATCATCATCATCATCGTCACCACCACCACCACCACCATCACCATCTCCCTCGTCAATATTACAAATAATACCAAGTTTAGAAACTTCCTCAACACCAAATAATAATAATAATAATAATAATAAAATAAATTCATCACCACCGGAGGCTGCTGTTGAAGCAACACCTGAAACAACTCCAGTTAAAGATATACGTGGACAAAATACAATAAATACTTGTTTGCGACAATCACCACTTGTTGGTTCACCAGCTGTTCGTGCTCTTAGTACATTTAGCAATAATTTAATAACATCAGCTTCATCATTAACATTTTCTCCACATAATTTACATAATCATTTAAATAATAATAATAATAATAATTTATCTAGACCATCAACACCAATTACTACTACCAATAGTAATAGTAATAATAATAATAATAATAATACAGTTGGTAATTTGGATACATTGGTTAGCGATACAAGTATTTTATCACAAAAAATAAATCGTCTTTTTGTTGATCGTCAAAATTTTGTACAATCACGAAAATTAATATTTAATTCATTAGAAAACGGTGGTGGTGGTAATAAAATGACAAATGATTCATGGAATGCTGATCAAGAGATTTCAGATATTCATCATAATTTACATAATAAAAATCTCTTAATTCCAATAGCCATTGATGATGATGAAGCACGTGGTGCAAGAGTTGATTTAACTAAAAAAGTTAGAAGATTGAGATTTCATTCTCAGTGTGCTGATTCAATGACAAATGTTGAAAGATCTAAATCTTGTCCAAATATTAATAAAGTACAAGATAATAATAATAGTAATAACAATAACAACAATGGTCGAATTGATTGTGACACCAATCAAGAAATTAATAATAAAAAAATTGGAAGAAAAAATAATAATAATAATAATAATTTAGTTGAATCCAGTACTCAAACAATTAATATATTACCATATAAACATTTGTTAACATATTTATTGGATCAAAGAAATCAAGAACAACAACAACAACAACAACAACAATTAATTAAACAAAATTCAAGATCATCACCAACGGCAATGCTTGATCGTTATATCGAGCGATGTAGTTTTAAAATTTCTAATACATCATTTGATGAAAAAAATAAAATACAAACATCAACAATACCATCAATACCTCTAGCAGCGACAACATCATCAACAACAACAACAACAACAACAGAATCACCACTACCAACAACAGAAGCAACAACAACAACAACAACGACAGCTGTTGATGAATCAAATGATGAAACTACAACAACATTAAATGATGATTCAAATAATAGTGATTATGCTGCTAATCAACAATTCCAATTGATGCATATGCAATTGTTATTTGAAAGACAGAGACGTGAAGTGCATGCTGAAAGAAATAGAAGATTATTAGGTAAACTTAGAGATTCACGAGCACTTGAAGAGTTAAATGGTGCATTGACACATCAATTGCGACAGGCTGTGAAAGACATTGATGAATTAAAATGTGAAATTAAAAAATGTAAAAAAGATGGTAGATTAGCTGAGGAAAGATATACTGAGGCATTAAATCATTGGCAATTAAAATGTGTTGATGAACAACAAAAAAATAAAATATTAAAACAACACAGTGATATTTTAGAATTGGAATTAAAGAGTGAAAGAAAAAAATTAATAGAATGTGGAGAAAAAAATAAAATAACTGAAGCAACTTTATTTGATGCTGCAAATCAATTAAAACATGCATTAAAAGCTGCAAATCAAAGTGAAGAACTCAAAAAAACACTTGATAATGTACAAAAAAAATTTTTACTTCTCGGTGAAGCTCAAACAAAATTACAAGAGTTAAATATTGGTCCAATATCAATGAATAAACAAGAAGCTGTACTAATACAACGTGCATATAATGAAGAATTATCAAATTTACGACGACAATTTGATGCTCGTACATCTCTCATTGATGCACTAAAAGTACATATTGTTGAATTGGAAAATAAAGAAATACAAAATGAATTACATTTGACTGAACAACAACGTCATATACAAGAGTTGAAAGAAAAAAATGAATGTGAATTGGATGCTGTTGAATCAAAATACAGAGCACAAGTTGAAATTAATTTATTACTTGAAACAACAATATTAAAATTACATGGTGAACTTGAATTAATTAAAAATAGTAGTCGTCGTATTATTACAAGTGGTGCTAGTGGTGGTGGTGGTGGTTGTGGTACAACATCAATACATTTAGGATCATCAGTATCACCAAAATCTGGAAGTTTAGCATCATCAAGTGAAGGTAGTCTTGCTTTTCATTCAGGCATTGGTATAATAAGTGATTGTCAAGATTCATCTGGTGAAATATCAAACTTACAAGCAATTATTGAGCCTACATCTTTATCATCATTATCAAACAATCAATAAGACACACTATTTTACTTACCATCAACTTGTATATCAACAAAAACAAAACAAAAACAAAATAATAATAATAATAATCAATGTATATTGATGATTTAATAAATAAATAAATTAATAATATTATCAAGTTAATATATATTTTTTTTTTATTTATAAAATAATAATAATTTATAGATATATATTATAGATGTTTTTTTGTTTTTTGTAAATATATGTATAGGATATAAAAATACTTGATATAAATATATAAGTTTATTTTATTTCAACAAATAATAATAATAATAATGATAATAATTATTGTCAAGTTTGTAATTTTATAGTTTCAATTTTATTGATTAAATCTTTCGTTCGTTTTATAGATTTATGAGAAATAATAATATTTTGTTTATTATTAATTTGATAAAGATAATAATAATGATTATGATGATTATTAGTAGCACCATTTAATTGTATATATTTAATGAGAGCTTGTACAACTTGTTTAATAGCCAACAATGATGATTTTGTTTCTTGCCAATAATAACAATTATTTAAAAAATTAGATTTAATTGATAAATTTTCATCAATTGAGGCAAGCAATTGTAATTGTTGTTTTATAAAATTTAAATTAGTTGGATCACATGTACGTTGTATTGCGACAAATAATTCATTAATATTATGATGAAATGTTTGTGGTGTTTGTAATTTATCAATGATACTTTGCATATATGATTTGTGACTAGTATCACCATACAATAATGATGACCATTGATTTGGTGAAATACGTATACCAGCTTCAATGGCAATTTCAACAATTTGTCCATCATGTTGACGTCTTAATGCATCATAATTACGATAAATTAATTTTAATTCCATCAAGGCAGAATCATTATGACGTTTTATAACATTAAAACAACTTGCACGATATAACAATTGTACAACATGTCCAATTGATGTTTTTGATGCTTGTGGATAATGTAATTCAAGACGTTGTACAATAAACATTACCAATACTTTTCTTGATAATGCTGATCCATCTTCTAATGCAAGTAATATTAATTTTAATATTTCTTGTTGCATTTCTGGTCCAAGAAATTGACATCCTCTTGAACGTACTGCTGTCCAAAGATTAACACTTATTTCTTGTGGATTTTGATGATTTAATATTAATTCAGTGACACAACGTTCACCAATACTTTTTGATATTTTAATAGCACGTATACGTCCTTCAATATCAATCAATTGACAGCCAGATAAATTTATTAATTTACGTTGCATTGGTCGTGATAATAAACAATTAACACCATCAACATCTTGTTTTAAATTTAAAAATTACAAAAAAAAAAATTAAATTATTGATAAATAATGATAAATATTAAATTATTATAATACATACCACCAGTTTTTTTTACTTTTGATTGACATGGCTTCAAGTATAATGTCAATTCCTCAATACATTTATTTGCAATTAAATAATCATTATAATAATTATTTGGTACAATTAATTGTTTTTCATCATCATCATTATTATTATATTGACAAATGGAATTGTTGTCAACATCAATCAATTGAAGTAAAGCCTTGTTTAATGGTAATTTTTTAAAATCATATTTAACACAATACTAAAAACAAAACAAAATTATACCTATATTTTATATCAACAATAAATTATTATTAAAAAATATACCTAATAATAATATTATACCTGATCAAGTGGACATTGTTTTCTTGGTGAATTAACAAGACACATTTTACATATTGTATGTCCACATCCCAAAGATACTGGTCCACGTAATTTTCTATCAAATTCATGGCAACAAACTGGACATGAAAGAAATTCAGTCCATTGTAATGTTTGTATTGGCATTATTTTTCTGTAACTTTAAACAAAAAAAATAGTCATTAAATTATATTGATATTCCTACTTATTAATTAATTATTGTTTATTTGTAACAATTTGTAAATATATATAGGTACCTTTGCAGTTTATAAATTAGGTATATTTTGCAGTGATATATATATTCTATTGATTTTTTGATGATACACACTTGTTTTTTATTGAATTTATAAATAAATCATAATCATTATTTTATTTTTTTTAATAACATAATTTATTGTTGCTGCTACATACTATGTACTATTATTATTGTTATTATTATTGTGAAAGTATTTAAACCACATCCCATTTACAATTTATGATGGTAATATAGAAAATTACTTAAAATTGTGTGCCAAACAGCTGATATTATTAAAATATTAAATTATTAAACTCCGAGGTGTTCCGAGGCAATTTGTAATATATCTACCACGTCCATTGTTGTGTTAACAATTGTTTTTTCTTCAAGTAAAAATTTAATTATTATTTAAAAATACATAAAAATGTTGAAGGTAATTATTACAAACAACATTTATTTAAACAATCATTAGTTTTCTTATTTAATTTGTTTGAGTAAATCCTTACTTTATTTTTAATATATCATTATTATTATTAGAATTAATATTGTACTTTGGACTTGAAATTTGAATGCTCAAAGTTCAATATAATTTTGATAAGTTATTACAAAAATGATTTTCATAATCTTCAAACAATAGTAATACCTATACATACCTATTAATTATTATTAAAAAAAGAAAAAAAAATTATCATTTTAATCAGGGTGTCGTGACATTGGTTACCGGTGGTGCATCTGGATTAGGACGTGGAACCGTTGAAAGATTTGTCAAGCATGGAGCTAAGGTTATTATTGGTGATTTACCAACATCAAAAGGCAATAACTTGGCCAAAGAACTTGGTTCAGATGTTGTATTTTCTCCCTTGGATGTAAGTTAATAATTAAATAGTATACAGCGTAACAATAATATGTACTAATACTAATATACTTTTTTGTTTTTGTCTAGGTAACATCTGAACAAGATGTCAAAGATGCACTTGAAATGGCCAAAACAAAATTTGGAAAATTAGATGTTGTTGTTAATGCTGCTGGAGTTGCTGCTGCTCATAAAGTATATAATTTCAATAAGGGTCTTTCTCATGATTTATCAACATTTTCTCGTATTATTAATGTCAATACTGTTGGTACATTTAATGTAATACGTTTATCAGTTGGTTTAATGGGTGAAAATACACCAAATATTGATGGTCAACGTGGTGTTATTGTTAATACAGCAAGTGTTGCTGCATTTGATGGTCAAATGGGACAAGCAGCATATTCAGCAAGTAAAGCTGGTGTTGTTGGTATGACACTTCCATTGGCTCGTGATCTTGCCTCTGTTGGAATTCGTGTTGTTACAATTGCACCTGGTCTATTTGATACACCAATGTTGCAAAGTTTGCCTGATAAAGTACGTAAATTTTTAGCTGATACAGTACCATTTCCAAAAAGACTTGGCAATCCAGATGAGTATGCTCAATTGGTTCAAGCAATTGTTGAAAATCCACTGATAAATGCTGAAACAATTCGTTTGGATGGTGGACTTCGTATGCAGCCATAATAATATTATTTTGTGTTGTTTTTTCTTTTTATGTATTATACATTTATTTTTTTATACAATGTATTTTTTATTATCAAATCAATTGATTGATTGATAAATAATAATAAAAATGATATACATGGTTAATAATTCAATTTTTATTTTTTATTGTTGACTTAATTTTTCATTCACACACATGCACACAAAAACTGTACAATTAACAATTATTACTATTATTATTTTTTTCTTTTCTTTAAATTATTTATTAATCATTGTACAAAGAGAAAAAAAGAAAACAAATTTCCCAATGACATTATTACTTTTCTCTATAATTATATTCTTCATTTACTTACTTGTACAAACATGCATACGTATTTATAGTTTTTTATTTAAGCCATTACAATAGAGTATTTATTGAAATACCTACTTTTTATTATAATTTCATGAGTATATTATTATATATAACTTTACCTATGTGTATTTTTTTAAACGCATAACTTTAACTAGAAAAAAAAACATGTGTACACAACAATATCAACATAAAAATATGTATATAATGATGATGAAGATGAAGATGAAGATGATGATGATGATGATGAGCTGATTTGACTGTTTTATCTGATTAATTTATAATTCAATCGATTTTTTCTATAATTTTTAACTTAAGCTCAACAAAACAAACTAATGTTTAAAGAACCAGCTTTTTTTTTTAATTATTTCTTTTTTTTCTATACCAATTATTAAAAAATTTATTTAGCCTTTATTATCATTTGTCGAATAATAGTATAATTATAACCTTCTGAAATTTATTCGAAAGGTTTTGAATTTAATTTATTAATTTATTTTTTTTTCAATATAATGATATCTTATTTTGGAAGAGCCACTTGTTTATTATTTGTTGTTGCTGTTGTTGTTATTTAAGGCAGAAAATTTAGTATAATAATAATATCAAGAAATTTCAGTCATTCATTAATTTCTAGGCATTTGATTCTTTGAGATTTTGTAATTTTTCAAGCTGATCTGGTTGTAATTCATCAGGAATACTTGCCCGACCACCAACCAACATTTTTTCTGGTATAATATCATCACAAGCCTGTTCGTCATCACAACTAGTTTCCATTTCAGTTTGCATTATTTCAATGACAGTATTTGTATGAGATGGTAATGTTGACTGTGAATTGTCAGCTGTACTTGGTCCCGATGTTGAATCAGCTTCACTGCCAGAACTGCTACTCAATGGAAATGGTGCTGAATCTGTTGGAAGATCATCAACTATTGATTTATCTTCAATATCTTCAACATCTTGAGGCTTTTTAACATCAGCAACAACAACAACACCAACTCCACAATCAATATGACTTACTTGGTTGTTAATGTTGTCGTCTTCGTTGTTGTTGTTGTTGTTGTTGTTGTTATTATTAGAATTATTAGAATTATTTATATTACTATTGTTATTATTATTATTATTTATAATATTATTTGCTACAACTCTTGCTGATGCTGCTGCATCTTCTGCTGCTTCTTGCTGCTCTTGTGATATAGATTCAGACTTTTTTTTATCGTCGTCATTATCATTAGTATCATCAGTTGGTGGAAATGATTTTTCAATTTCTTCCATTGGTGTTGCTGCAGTTATAACTATTTGTGCAACTCCAAGACCAAATTCATCAACCTCTTCTGTTGTTAATTTTATTTCATTATTTTGGATTCCATCTTCATCATGATCCAGCATTATCTGTCACCAATTAATTTTCATTAAAAAAAAAAAAAAATAAAATGACTTGTAAAATTTTTTAATAAATATACAAGCTGACAATTACCTGGTTTCCTGTTTCATCTGATACTTGAACGACTATTTATACAAAATAATTAATTTTAATTATTACCAGATATTTAATACATATTTATTTACCAAATATTTATTACCAAATATTTCCGGTGTTGTTGATTCATTTGAAAATTGAGCACCATAATGATCCTTTTGTCCTCTTGTTAATTTTATTGCAAATCCATCATTTTGTTCACCATTAGCCAATTGTGTTTTATTTTCATCAAATTCTTGTTCTAGTTTACAAATAAATAATTATTAGTTGATGTTATTTATTATTATTATTCAACTTACCATTAAGCATTGCTCGATTAAGTTCTTCAGCAAGAACAAATTCTGGAATTTCTGGGGGTGCAAATACTGGTGGTGCTGAGCTTGGTGGTGTCATATTTTCATCCTAATTAAATAATAAATTTTATGTGTTATAAATTATAAATGTATTATAAATAATAAATATAAATATTTATAAAATACTTCTGGAGTTAATGGAGCACCATCAGGAGCACATGGCTCAACAACGAGAGATGGAAATATTCCTTTTTGTCCTCGAAGTTCACCTTCCCACCATCCATCATCAACATCATGTGGCTCAGTTTTTATTATTTTAAGTACATCACCTTCAAAAAATGATAATTCTTCGTCGCATGTTGCATCATAATCATACAATGCAATACAATATTGTGATAATATATTTGATGTATTGGCATTATTATTATTATTATTATTATCATCATTAATTATATCAACATCATAAGTGTCTTGTTGTTGTTGTTGTTGTTGTTGTTGCTGAGATGACAATGGTTTATTATTTATTATTAATTGAGCATCAGGATCAACAGCATCATGATCATCAATTGTATAATCAACTGATGAAAATGATATTTGTGTTACAAGTCCAGGACCATGTGATGATAGACCAACAGATGCAGTTGGTTCACGTTCAACATCAAGATAATTTTGAGGAACAAAACCTTCTTCACCACGATAATTTCTAGCACGTAGCCAACCATCACCATCACCTTCACCAACAACTTCCAATTGTTCACTCTCAACAATTGACAATTCATCTGGATTTTGTGCCTATATAATTTTATATAAAATAATGTTGAAAAATATAAATAATAAATAATAATTAAAAATTATTAAAAATACATACTGTATACGAGTAGAGTGCAGTACATTTGTATATTTGTTGATTTTGACTAGATAAATTATTGGCATCTGATGTTTCTATATCGGCCATATCATCTTTGTCATCATTAACACCCCAATCAATTGATGTTGGATCATCATCCCAATCAGCAGCCATTTGTTCAATTTTTTGTTGTTCTTGCTCGACAACAGCTTCAATTGAATTAATAGTTTATTTTTATTTTTTAATTATTATTTAAGTAGTTATATACTTGTAATTATAATTTTTTAAATAATTACCATCAACATCAGAGTTATCATGTCTTTCTCTTTCATCAAAATGAACGTCATCTTGATCTTGTTGTTGTTGTTGTTGTTGTTGAATTGACATTTGTCTAGCACTACTACCTGGTCGTTCAACTGTTGTTAAATCACTGCCTGCATCATTATCACTGTCATAAAATGAATCAGAAGATGGATTTTCCTGTATAAATCATAAAAATTAATATATATTTTATTTGATTATAAAATTAATAAATATTTAAATTACCGCGGCACCAGATGCATCTGTTCTAACAGATAATGAGCTTGCTGAACGTGGCATATCATGAATACTGAGTGTGTCAATTTCTTGAAGAAATTCTTCGACATTTACTGAAATAATAATTATATACCTATTAATTAAAATATAATAATAATAAAGCAATAATTACCTCCTCCTAATCGTAGACACTCTATTTTTGCTTCAGCTTTCATTTTAGATGTCTTGAAATAAAATAAATAATCAGATAAATAAATGGACAACTATATTTATGTATTTATTTATTTATTTATTTATGTAAATACCTCAGCACGTCGAATTGCTTGTTTTAAATCGTCAATTTTTGTTTCCAAATCAGGACCATTGGGATCATTTGGGTCACTCTGAAATAAAAGAAAAAAAATAATTATCAAGTAAACTTAATATTATTAATAAATAATAATATAAATAAAAACCTTTTGTCCTGACTCCTTGAGTTGTTGAAGTGCCTGAAGCTTTCGTGTATTTTCTCTGGCATTACTGACTTCACGTGCAATTCTGGCTGCCCATCGACGAGCTTCTTTGCCCAATGTTGTTGAAGCCGAATGATCAGCAGTTACCCTGTTTAATTTAATTTAAAAAATAATAAGAAAAAATGTAGGTATACCTATATAAGTATACATATATTATATATTTTACCTGTCAAGTTGATCATTGTCACAAGGTTCAAATTCATATTGTATATGTTGTTTGAGTACTGGATAATATAAATTACAACATTGAATATTGTATTCCCGAGTGAGCTTTAAAAAAATAAATAAATAAATAAATAAATAAATAAATAAATAAATAAAAATAATTTGCAATAATAAAATATTTACTTGTTGTGCTTGATCACGAATAATTCCAAAACTATTTTGTGTTGCCATGCATGTTAGTAATTCAGTACGTCCCATAAGTGTTAAATATTCTTGGACTTTATCATAAACACCTTGTTCAATATATTGCATTGTACTTTGTAAATCAACAGCAAAATAACGATTTTGATGAGCATTTGCAGCAGCAAGACTCAAAAGATAATCATTTCGTGCACCTGTAGATTTTTCATCAAGGGCATCACGTTTTGATGTAACCTGATGATGATAATTTAATAAATATAAAATAATAATAATAATAATAAATAATAATTGTTATTTACCTTTGCACTATTTTTTTGAAGTGATGTTATTGATTGAAAAAATGATCCTTTTTTTTTCTTTAATTTTTCTTCAATGTCTTTGGCTTTATCACGGACATCATGAGCACAATGTTCCTCATCGAAATAAAGTTTTTTCGTTTTGTCAACTTCTTGAACAGACATTTGAAGTTCTTTTTGTACAATCATAAGTTGATCAACAGCTTTTTTTGATATTTGCATTTTTTGCATTCTAAGATACTTGGCATCATCAGCAATTTGTTGTTGAAATACTTCGACAGCAGCTAAACGTGCTCGTGCTAATTTTTCATTTTCTTCAAGTACTGTTCTCCATACATTCCACATGTTCCTTGAAAATTTATTTATTCATTTATAAATTTAATATTATTTTATTATTTTTATATTTTATTATTTACCATTTTTCTTCAGCTCCATCAATTTTTAAATCTGGAATATTTGGTATTTTTTTGTTCAAGTAGGCCGATGATATTTTCAGCAATGCTTCAGAATATGATTTTTCAATTGCCGATTTTTTTAATGTAAAATTTCTATAAAAAAAATAAATTCAATTAAATAATAAATAACTATACTTATTCAATTTAATAAAATATTAACCTGATATCCTCGAGAAGATCACATTCATGTTGATTTTTAGCATGCAATTTTGCTGCTTGTTCAGTGTGAACATTTTTCAGGAACTTGGCATAATTACCCTAATTGTCATATGTATTTGATGCATTAATAAAAATATTTTCATGTATACCATGTTTGATAAAATAATATTTGATCAATTTTAAAAATAAAAATAATAATAATAATAATAATAGTGGGTACGCGTGCGGTGGCAAGTTATAATCGATTTTCTTTGGTGGACGAGCAATTTAAGCAAGATTGAGGGTAGCTGTATAGATTACTATTAAATTATACTTTTACTTTTTTTTGATATTTAAATAAAAATATATATATATTTTAATAGTATTATAAATTAATAAACAGATATTTAACAAAAAAAAAAAAATATCAACCAATCAATATAATACACGTATAAGTATACATGTACTTATTATTTTTTTTTTTCCATAGTAATCAATATGTAAAATTGTACACTGATTGATTTGAATCAACTTACTTTTCTCGGTGGCGGTTGCATGTTTAAGCCGCACAATGTGGTAATTATCCAGTTTCAAAAAAATCTATGTTATTGTTAATAATTAATAATTAAGAGAAAATATTATATTATAAAAACAGCATCAGCAAGAGTACACCACTTGATGCAAGTCTTTATGCTACTGGCCTCTTGGCCTCTACTTGATAATATTATTGATCGACCCAGCGCCTGCGTTTTCACATCAAAAAAATTCATCACTACATACTTACATATATTTTTTTTGACAATACAAATTGGTAATTGAAAAAAAGTATTACTATTTTTTTAACTGTCTTTTTTGTATAAGGAGGATTTTACGATATTTTAAATTCCCAATAAGTAGTAACTTGAACAATTATTATTATTATTATTATTATTGAAATAGTGTATTATATTTTGTTATGATGTTTATATAATTTATGATTTATAAATAAAATCCTATGTCTATATACAAAAAAAATGTAAATTATTATTTATATTATTATTGTAAAACTTGATCAGCAAGTAAATGAAGAGCCATTGCTCCATCAATATCAGGATCAGCACTACCTCCACGATTACGACCTACACCACCTACACCACCACCACCAGCAACAGCAATAGCATGTATACCAGGTTCTAGAGTTTGTACAACATCAGCTTGAAGTAATTCAATTGGATTACCACCAGCATCAAGAGCAGGATCAGCAGTTGCTTCAGCAAGATTTGTAACTGATTTTGATTTAACACATTGAAAATCAACATGTCGACTTTTTGCTTCTTCTTTTTCCCATGACATGTGAATAAATGGTCGTTGTACATAATTATATATAACTTCAGCTCTTCCACCAGCTCGTTTTTTAACTTTTTCTTTGTATGTCGGATAACCCTCAATGCCAAGACGTATTTTTTTTAATCCACGTTCTTTCATAACTTGTTTGGCAACATCACGATTTTCAATGTATTTAAAAAATCTATACATGGCTGTACTATTTACCGCTGAAAATAATAAAAAAAAAAATATTTGAATATTTGAATATTTGAATAAGTAAAAAAGTAAAGTTAAATTATTACTTTGTGAATATTCTTCGCCCATTTGGGGTGGATATTCTTCGTCCCAATCAACCATATCATCTTCAAGTAGTACAACAATATGACACTCACGATCACCTCTACGTGCACTATTGACCATTAATGGTAATATAAGATCTTCTAAAAATACTTCAAATTGACATCTTGCACCTTCATTTGATAGCTCATGAAGCAAACCTCCTAAACAAATAAAATGAAATAAATATTTATTGATATGTAATACATAATTTATATAACGACAATAAAATAATACCAACTTAAATTTTGACATTTAACAGTGCTTGCATCAAATGGAACAAGTAAATAATCACATGCTTCACGTAATTCTTGTACAGTAACTGTTGGTGGACATCTTATAATACCACCCTTGTAATATTCAAGTATTGAACGAAATACCATTGCAGATATACCCTCAGCAACTTCATACTCGCCTCTGTCATTTTGTTGAGCAAATTCAATGCCTGAACTAAACATTCGACCAAGCATTGTATTTGGATGTGCTGTAAATAAAGCTGGATCAAGTATAAAACGAGTATTATCAACAATAAGTGTTATACGTTCATCACTTGGTTGTGGACTAGTATTTATCATTCCAGTTGTTGTTGTTGTTGTTGGTTGTTGTTGGGATGATGATGATGATGATGAAGATGATTGTAGTAATAATAGTGGTAATGCTGTTGATGATGTTGTTGATAATGATAATGATGACGATGATGTTGTTGTTGTTGATGATGTTGTTTGTGTTGTTGATGTTTGATTTTTCATAACAATACCAGATGGTGGCCTAGACCTTAAACATAATAATAACAATAATAAAAATGAATGAATGATTTTTAAGCATCAATTGTTGAATTATAAAAATAAATTTAATAAAATAATTAATTATCACCTCAATCTATTTTTACATACTCCTCGATGACGAATATGTTCATCTGTGTCTTTGTATTCGGTCTCAGTATCACTGCTGCTTTCCAAAAAATAATTTAGACGATCACCAGGATTTGCCATGTTCAAACAGCTATCAATCAATTGATTGAGAAAAAAAATAACAAGACGACACAATTTAATAATTTAATAATTTTTGACAATTACAATAATAATAATAATAATAATAATAATAATAATAAATATTTGTACTCACGTGATTGACCATTGACAGCACACCAATACCAATTTACTAACAGATAATAGATAGTGTCCAGTTGTTTTTTTAATCCACAGAGCTTTAATTCAATCAGCAGCAGCAACAAAAACAAAAACAAAGACAATACTAGACAATAACAAATAAAATATTTTTTTTTTTCAAGTAGGTAATTACAAATATAAAAATACCTACCTATATTTTTCAATTGCGTATATCTATCCTGTCAAATCAATCTGATATTTTTATCAATCAACATATTTACATTTAAATGATTTATATTTAATTAATTATTATTGTCATCAACTATAATAATAATGTAAGATATGTAGTTGAATTTTAAAAATTCATCATCTCTCACGACGACTCACACACATGTTAAACAATGTTAAATAAATAGTATGTGTGAATATATATATGATCCACTTGCAAATTGCAATTAAATTATAATAATAAATAAACAACTAGACAGACGACAATAAAAAAATATTAAACATCCCTAGATATGTGCAATAGGGATATTATATTTAAAATAATAATAATAATATCATCAACAAATAATAAGTGGAATCATTATAAATATTTTTAAATGAATAAAATATATTAACATAAACATTTAGTATTTCTTTAGTAATTTATTTTTTAATTTTTTTAATAAACATGACAGTTGTTTTTTTTAATTTTAATAAACTGCAAGACATATTTAAGTATCAACTCCTTATGCTGCTTCTTCTGAAACAAAAAAAAAAAAACATCAAGTTAATATAATTAAAAATATAAATTATTATAATTATTAATATTATTAGTTGATCACACAATATTCAAAACGTTATTATTGTTATTATTGATTTTTGGAGTAAATAATAATTCGTTAGGGAGACACACTTTTTTTTTTTTTTTTTTTTTTTTTTCATTATAATAACTTACAGCATGTCGAATCAATTACAACTTCTCAGCTAAAAATTATATTATAAATGAATATATATCAGTTTAAATGTAATTTAACAAGTAAATAAAGAAAATTTAATTAATTAATTGATAAATAGTATAACTCACTGATTGGTTTTCCATCTTTCCATGTTGTAAATTTGACGTGTGATTCATCACGTTTTGCTGCTTGAACTCGTAATTCAGGCTTTAATGCCTGACGAACCAATTTTGCAGCAATTTGCGAGTAATTGACATAGCTATGGAAAAAATAATTAAAAATGAATTATTTTTTGTATTTATAAATCATGAAATTATATATAGGTATATTTTTCTTTTTATCAATGAGGTTACGTAATTTTTTTTTTAAATCAACATTATTATTAATCATATATTGTACAATATTTTTTATTTTTAGTATTAAATACTTACTTGAGTCCTGCTTGTCTCCACGCTGACATTTTTAATTGATATTTATTTTATTTATATAATATGATATTCAATAGATAAATAAATAATTTATTTATTTATAATAATATACCAATTGACCAAGTGGCACAGCTTTGAACACCCTTTGGACACACACACACACACACACACGTCAGTCGTCACACAATAACATTATCAATTATCATTAGACAGTGCTGCACTCTATTTACCAACAGAAACAGGCGCGTAAATAAATAATTAATTTGAATTTGAATTTATCCTTACTTAATTCTCTGTATACTTAATTATGTTGCCCTAATAATTTTGAAAATTCACTTTAAATTATTTAAAAAAATGGCCGATTGGTATTAGGATAATAGAATTATTCAAAGAGGTATTTAGTATTTTTCATCAAGTAAATTTAAAAATACGATGCTAATGATGATTTTTTTCTTAAAGATTTTAAGAATATACATACATATAGTAGAAATATGTACATATACTAAGTAAAAAAAATATATACAAGTATTTTCTTTTTTATTAGTGTATTTAACGATTGATTATTATTATTAATTTTAATTCATAAAGACACAAAAAAATTTATAATTTCCAAATTGTGTAATTTTAATGAAAAAAAAAAACATTGTTGGTTACACAACCATATGCATACTTGCAATGTCAAGGTTGAAATAACTAAATAAGTGTGCAGTGTAATATATTTTTTGATAATTTGGTGAGTTGATGAAAATGTTATTGAATGATAATTAAATTAAATTATATAATACATAATAAATATACTTTGTCAAATTTATATTGATAATAAAATTGAATATTCACAGTGTTTCTATTGTTTTTTTTTTTTTTTTGTTATTATATATTCGTTTTTTTCCCATTATTATCGTATGGTAATTAATTAAAGCGTGTTCATGAGGAGGCCACTCGTTTTTGTGTTCAAGGTTTGTCACGATTCAAGGTTAATATTTTCATTGTTATTATAAAATAATTTAATGAATTTTGGTGTATACATATATTTGAGTGATGTGTAAATATTTAATCATTTAAATATCAATATTATAAATAACACATTGTACATTTCACAATAATTCAATAAAGCATATATTATGTATATATAGACACATGTTTTGTATATATTATAATTTTGATTTAAATATATATTAAGGATTGCACTATACAGAAATAGTATAGAAAAAGGGCAAGCTGAGGGATGCAACAATATATATACAGCAATATGTATATAGCATTATAATATAATAACAACATAAATTTTGATAGTATTTTATTATATAATATATATATATATATATTTGCGAAAACTTGCAGCGTTTCCAAGTAGGCCATGGCTTTTCTTATATATTTAATTCTTGCGGACAAATAACATGCATTGGTGGATGCGTGGATTTTTAAAGACCAATAAGATTTTCATTGAAAAAATATTTATTTATTTATATTTTTATATATGATATTCCATATAGCATATATAACAATATGTATATATTATGGACATTACGAAATGTTGGCTGGACAAGTGATAAATAAATACTCAACTTGATTAACTATAAATAAAATAAAATATTTTGGACGCGTAACTTGTTTGCTCGTTAACATGGTGAATAACATATAGATGTAGAATTGATGAGTATATATATACATGTATAGCAAGCATTTGTATTTTGTAATCAATCTTGTGTTGTTTTTTTCAGCTTTTACATGTATACATAATTATATATATTAAGACATTTGATTATTATTATGTCAAGTTGAATGAATGAATGAATGAATAACTAAATAAATAATAATAATTTCTATTTCATTTTATTCTCAAGAGCTATAAATGATTTCGTAAACGCGTTTGTTCGTTCGCATATTATTTCGTATTTAATTTGTCTTTTTTTCAATGTTTTTATCCTTGGAATGTTTGACACGTTCACCATATGCCAGTAGAGCATGCACAAATGTCTTATTATTTTAAATATTTTATACAATATATAATATATTATTGCACGCGTTTTGTATTATATATATTATAACATATAGGTATATGAAATCAAGACCTTAACCCATCAAAAAATATTTTAGACAGGTAATTTTATTTTAATGAAAAAAAAAAACTTGAAAAATCATCAAGAAACTTTTCTTTTGATGTTTGCAATAAATCAAGTATCATATTTAGGTATTATTATATATCCGCAGATGAATTACTGGCGCACTTGGGAGTTGTGTTTCGACGGCGGATATCCGCATATGCAGTATATATACCACACATATAATATCAAATCTCTCAACAATACTTTGAAAAATATAAGTATAAAAATTAATTAATCAATCGCGAGCAACATGTTCCGGTAACTTGCATCATCATTTTTGTATATACTTCCGGAATTGTTGTGTAATCAAAAAATAATCGTCTTGAAAATTTTACATATGAAAAAAAACAAACGAAATAATAAAATAGTATTAATAATAATAATAATATAATAAATATATATGCCATTTTATTTAGTCATTTTAAATATCTATTTGTTTTTTTTTTTTTTTTTTTTTTTCCATTTACCATTATTATTTTTTTTAAATAAAAAAATTAAAAAAGTTGGTAGATCCAATCGTATTTCCTTTGGTTACGCGTGAATCACTGTACGTCCCGCTGCTTATCTTAATTGCACCGTTATCCTTAGCTTATATATATATATCTTCAATGTCCAATACAATAATAGACCCGCAGAATATATAAACTATTTATTATACATGTATATATACTGTTCGTGTCCAAGTTGCTTTTTTTCGAGGTCAACTTGTGATCTGAAAATGTTTTAAAACCGAATGGACAATTATCAGTTGTGTGTCTATGCACTTTTTAAGTTGTTTATTTTTATTTTATATATCAGTAGAAGAATATTGTTTTTTATTTTTTCTTGAAAATATATATATATTGTTGTTTTACATTTTTACACGTCTCTGTTAAAATGAATCACAAACTGTAAAATTTTATCGATAAATTTTCCAAGAATAATTAATAAATGATTGCATATTTGCAATAAATGTTTTATTTGTCTATTTATTATTTTTTATTTTTCATCCATCCATCTATTAAATATATAGGTATATATGTATAACAAACAAAACACTAAAGTGACAGAAATTTTATATACTTACATACTATCTTTTTCATGTCATCACTTGTTAATTATGACTGTTGCAGTGTCAACTTGAAAAAAAAAATGAAACAGGTGTAATAAATCATTGTTTACACAATTTATTATATATATATGCACAGGTTTAACTAAACAAGTTGATTAATGATATGGTCACACACACATTTATTTTTATTTAACAAGTCAAAGCAAAAATTATTAAAAAAATTATCAAAATATCAATATCATATTAAGCTGTATTAATAATTATTGTCATCATCATTCAGCTGTTTTTTATATATATACATAAAAAATTGTCAAATTTTTACAATGACGTAAATACATATATATACGCATATATATACGTGCATGTATAATTTAAAAAGTTAATCTTATTTTATTAATATACATATTGGGGGAGACGATGAAAAGTTGGAAAGAAGGACAACGGCTGGCTGCTGGTTGACTATCGTTCTTTGAGATGCAAAGTTGTCCTTCGTCGTCGCAACGAAAAACCGGAACCCGCATTTAATAATAATTATTTTTATGGACGATTGACCTCCAGATAGAAAGGAAATAAAAAAAATAACATTTATATATATTTATTATAAAATGAAAGGAATAAGATAAAGAGTTTATATATATATAAATGTCCAATGTGCATAAATGTGCAATAATTAAATGAATAAATATAAATAAATGTTGAATTTAAATTGAAAAAAAAAAACCAGTATATGTATTGCAGTAGCTGTAGTATCAGTAGCAGTAGCATTGTATAAAGAAATATGCATGTGTGTGAAAGGAACAGAAAGAAAGGGGCCAAGAAAATAAACCTAATAACTTTGAAAAAATCATCAGTCAAGGATTGATCAGCATCCAGTCGTCTGATCAGTTGTCTCATCTCTATTGCATCTATGCAATTTTCAGTATAAATATTTGTTTTTTAATATATAATTTTACTTTACCGATGAAATATTTTAATATCATGATCGTTATCATCATTATCATGCATTATTGGAAAAAATATATACTATATGTATAGGTATTTGTTTAAATGTTTAACGTACAAAAGTATGATGATAATAAATGATAACAAATAAATAAAAGTGGAAAAAGAAAAGCCATTATGTTAATAATAATATTGTTGATTTTGAGTATATACATAAGCTGTAAATTGACAAAGTGTTTAATTATTATTTATTTTTTTATTTTGCACAGGTGTACATATATATATATATCAAGTTGTTTCTTGCAGCAATAAGTTCAAATAAACAATCAGTGAGTGAGTGAGTGAGTGAAGGAGTGAGTTATAGTTAGTTAGTCAGTTTGTTAGTTTAAAAGTGAGTGAGAGAGAAAGAGAGAATAAAAAATTGAGTATTTGTAATACAACATGGTCATATTATAAAATAAGCATACTTTATTGAAACGAGGGAATCGTGTGACTTGGCAATTGGCAAACAGTACTGATCAAAAGACCGTTGGTTGTTCAGTTGTCTCGGA
Source organism: Aphidius gifuensis (assembly GCF_014905175.1). NCBI lineage: Eukaryota > Metazoa > Arthropoda > Insecta > Hymenoptera > Braconidae > Aphidius > Aphidius gifuensis. The sequence goes on along the minus strand of NC_057792.1, from coordinate 31,466 downwards.
ACCCCTGAGCTGTTCGGACGTTTTCAAATTTTTATTACATTGTGTAAATGTAATAAAAATTAAGTTATATTAATATAATTAATTAATAATTTTCTTAGCTACATGTCAATTATTTTTTACGGAGTGAAGAAAATTATATGAAATTAAAAAAAAAAAAAGCGAGTTTAATTTGTGAAATCTGAATATTTTTATCGTGCTTTTTTATGTGAGTAATTTTATTTTTACCTATATACCTACATACGCATATAAATACCTTTGAGTTTTACTATACGCATATAATACCAGCTGACATATGATACATGTGTGCAGTATATGATATATATTGATAAGTCATATATTTGAAACAATTATATATATGCAGTATACCGATATAATGGCGATATTATATAGCTGCAGTATATTACAAGAGTTGCGATTTATAAAAAAAAATATAATAATAAATACAATCTATACATATATATATATATATTAATGTAATTGAGATTTATTTTTATTATTTCGGTAAATTGGTAATTAATTTAAAAAATTTAGTTAAACATAATTAATCGCCAAATGATAATGATAATGAAAAAAAAGAAATGAATGTTATGTACACATTTTGTGTTATTGATAATCCACATACGCATATATGTATATATACCAATAATATTTAAATTTTATCAAGTGCAACAGTTGTCGAGCTTTGTGTATATATATTTTTATAAAATAATGAAATATTAATGGTCGCAAAAATGCTGAGACTTATACATATATATATATACATATTATTTATTTTTTCACCGTGTCATTGACTAATTTTAATTTTTTTTTAAATTAATTACATTTTACAAGATGAGGAAGTTTTTAATATATATAATATATATACATATATGCGATAAATTATTTTTTTCTTTATCTTATAAACATGCGGACATATTCAAATATACATAATATATATAAATCATTATTATATATTTGACATATAATAATTTCTTTATATTGTTTATACATATACGACGATAAAAAAAAAAAGTATTGTATACATCGTCAGACAATAATTATTATTTAATAATAATAACAACAACAATTTTAAAATAATCGCGCATGGACACAAATTTATATAAATACCGCACGAGGATGCTATATAATCGTCAACGACCGTCAATCGTCATCAACAGGATTATATTATTATTATGAAAATTAATAATAATCCATTGTTATTTAAAGTCATTGTCGTATTTATAAATTTTATAATAATTGTATAATATGTATTTGGTATACTTGCAAGTTGGTGGCCATAATATATTGCATGTTATATATTATGCATGCAGCTATATGACAAAATTATTTATAAATCAATTAATAAAACAATAATAATAATAATAATAGTTATAATAATTTTTGGATATATATTAATTAAAAGTCAATTCTTTGTTATGAAAATTGATAAAATTGTATCCACTTGCAGCAGCTATTATAACTATATATACAACTGTCGCGTCTAATCGTCACCAGCATATATATATATATAAATTTATTTATTTATTTATTTAAACACAATCCTTTTAAGACTTTCTAAATAAATATATATATATATATATGCAGATATTATTCAGTCTGATTAATTAAATGCGAAGGAAATAAATTGAATCGGTTAAAAATTTTATAAATAATAATAATAATAATAATAATATGTACAACAGGTGAAAACTAAAATTTAAGACACTATAATTTAACATAATCAATTTGAATCAAAAGTCAAGTCAGTTCACAAGAGTATAATAATATATACAAGCTGTACATGTTGTATATAAAACGTGTGTACAATTATAATACGCGAGTAATATTTTTTATTAAGAGCTACTAGCTAGAGTCGATGTATATGCATGGAGACGCGCAATCTAAAGTTATTGGCACCTATGTATAATATCTATAGATACTACTGTGATTGACGTGCCGCTATCGGTTTTTTTTTATTTTTAAGTATTAATAAATGTTTTTCTTGAAAAATAAAAATTTAAAAAACGACAACAACAGCTCTCTTATTGCAGTACTTTTTAAAATTATATAAATAAATAAACAAGTTTGTATATATTATAAGTTTGTTAACATATATAAATTTAAGAATGCAAGTTATGCAGCTAATCGACTTGACTTTTTTTATCATTTAGCTGACACAATTACTTTGTGTAAAAATTTTATTCTATATACAAATAAATAAATAAAATAATTGTTTGGATATATTTATAAAACAATTAACCAATGTTTTTTTTTTTTTTTAATATGAGCCAATACAATAATAAAACTTGTGACTATTGTTATTTTATAAGAATGAATAATTTCATTCATAAATATAAAACAACAAGTTTTTATGTTTTTGAGTGCAAGTATACCTATATATACATATACTATTATTTTATTTATTTATATATATTAAAATTATAATAATTGAGAAGATAAAAAAAAAAAAATGAAAATAATAGGCCATTCAAAGAGAAAGAAAAAAAGAAAGAAAAAAAGAAAGAAAGAAAGAAAAAATGGCCTTCAACTTTTATCACAATTGTATTTGAAATCATATACATATAAACATGCGAGAGTTACGTTGTGATCAATTTCACGCTTATTCAGTCCTCAATCAGCAATCTGCACTACACCTATACACCTGTACATATATATACTTACATACTATTTTAACACAATTTTCCTTGCGGCTCATTTCATTAATTAATTGTCAATGTATAGTTATATAAAAAAATATTAATTTTTTTTTTTTCTCATTTAAAATATGATCATTATTTGGTTGAATCAATGTCTTTACTAAAAAAAGCCACAAACACAACCAAGGTCATGTATATGCAACTGCACTTGTTATTGTTGTGCATGCATTGGGTATTATAATTGATATACCAATATCTATTTACATGTTATTATTATATATTAATATATTGTATAATATAATATTCCAGATAATGATAAATGATAATATTTATTATATTCATTTGTATTATCTTGAAAAAAAAAACCGATAGAAATAAAATGAATAACGAGTATATAGTCTCAACTTTAACAGTCTATACAAGATTTTATTATGCAATAATAAAAATTGCTCTGTTTTTACTTGTAAAAATGGGTACAATGTTTTTCTGTGGCTAAAATTTAAATTTATGTATACATTTTATACATATTTGTATAGTAATTTTACAAAAAAAAAAAAAAAAAAATACTTTGTTATTTATTTGACTGTATGCCGGCATGTGCATCAATGGTGATTAAATAAATAAATAAATAAATAGCGTAATAATAATTAAATGTACACACGAATAAAGTTGTCTTATTATTAAAATATATATATATATATATATATGCTGAAGTATAGTGCAGGATGCTGGCTTGGTTGGTTGATTGGCGTATCAGTGAGTACCTGGTACTGTAATATAATAATGAACCTTGTCTTGGCTGATAGCTCAACTATACAGTATGACACATTATTATATATTTATTTACTTGTTTGTTTGTTTGTTTTTATCAAATGAAACATTGTTATAAATGTATGTTACAAATATATTTAACAATCATAATTGTGTCTTAATATATTTACAGATAGCAAAATAATAATATAATGGTGGCATCCCAAAATGATGGTGGCAGAGGTGATGATGATGGTGGTGGTGGCGGAGGTAGAGATGGAGGTGGTGGTGTTATAAACAATCAACAACAAAATAACCATAATAATAAAAGTAATAGTAATAATAGCAATATCAATAGAAATAGTAATATTAATAATCAACAAAAACAAATACCACATCATGTTGTCAATAATAATGATAATAATGATGATAATGATGATGAAAAAAGTCCAGTTTATACAGTGTCAGTACATAGTGGAGTCGGTTATAGAAATGAAGGTTTCAAAGATGATAATAATGGTGATATTAATAGTGGTATACCACCAGAACCAATAAAACCACCAGCATTACCTCAACAACAACAACAACAACATCATCATCATCATAACAACTCCTATAATAATAATAATAATAATAATAATAACAATACTTATAATAATACAAATCATCATCAGCATCATCATCATGATGATACACAATCGAGAAAATTTAAATTATCAAGAAGTGAAAAATGGCGAATATTAAAAAATATTGGAACAGTATCAATAGCATTTATGGTACAATTTACAGCATTTCAAGGTACAGCTAATTTACAATCATCAATAAATGCACAAGATGGTCTTGGTACAGTATCATTATCAGCAATATATGCTGCTCTTGTATTATCATGTATATTTGTACCAACATTTTTAATAAAAAGATTAACAGTTAAATGGACACTTTGTGTATCAATGCTTTGTTATGCTCCTTATATTGGATCACAATTTTATCCAAAATTTTATACACTTGTACCAGCTGGTATATTATTGGGTCTTGGTGCAGCACCAATGTGGGCTGCAAAAGCAACATATTTAACTCAAGCTGGTGGTGTTTATGCTAAACTCACTGATCAACCAGTTGATGCTATTATTGTTAGATTTTTTGGTTTTTTTTTTCTTGCATGGCAAACTGCTGAATTGTGGGGTAATCTTGTATCATCACTTGGTAAGTAGCTATTAAACAGTTGTAATATACATATAAATTACAGTTATTATAATATAAATTTATTATTTTCTAGTACTAAGTGAAGGTGAATTTGGTCATACAAATTCAACAATATCAAATAAAATTAAAAGTTGTGGAGCTAATTTTTGTGTTTCACGTAATGGTGCTGATGAGAGTCTCCAAAGACCACCAGATTCTGATATCTATAAAATATCAGCAATTTATTTAACATGTGTTATTGTTGCTGTTATTATTGTTGCACTTTTTGTGGATCCATTATCAAGGTATGTTTTTGTTTTTGTTTTTGTTGTTACTGTTGTTTTACTATACATATATATATATTATAATAAATAATAATACTTTTTTATTATTGTTAATAAGTTGTAAAAAAATAATAAAAAATAAGAGTCAATATTTTTCTCTTTATACATATAATACGAGATGTGGATAAAATTAAAATTTTTTTTTCTTTGAATTCAAGCAACAATGACAATGACGATGATGATACGTTATGCAATTATGATATTCACGAAATCTTGAGAATTTTATATAAATATATTGTTCTGATGTTTTTTATTATTATTGCAAAATGGCATACATCCGACTTGCATGGAACGCATCAATGCGCAGACAACGGTGTAGGTTTTACGTAATTCTGCATATTAAAATACGCGTATATTGTTGATGTCTGTAGCGTCGTCTTGTCTTTTTCAAATTTATTATTATTATTATTTTATAATTTAGTTTAATTATTTAACTAATAGCGAGTATATAATAAAATTAAATATAGTCCCTGCAGTAATAAATAAATATAATTTTCCTCAGCAATAGCTGCGTCAGTGGAAATATCGGGATATAGTCAGACATGCAGCATGATGATATTATATATACGTGCATTACCTTATTTTATCTTATTAAATTATATATTTTGTTTTTCATTAAATTCGACAACAATGTGACAATATTGATATTGATATTTTTAATAATTATTATTGTCATGTTAAATGTTAATAAATAACAATAAATATAAATAAATATTTATAAGCCGCGTGAGTGAAAGGTATAATGAAGAAAAGAAGATTTTTTTTTTTTTTTTTTTTTTTTTTTTTTATCAAGTAATAAATAATATTTAATAAAATAAACACCAAGAGCTGTATGGAATGTATACATGTTTAAACAAAATATGTGCAAATGATATACATATATATTTTGTTGCTGCAGCAGTAGTATAATAAAATCTATATATAATAAAATATGCGTGAGTCCTTTCACCTCCTCGGATAGCTATATAATTTTTTAATACATTATAATAAAATAAACGTATTTCATATATTCATATATATAAGTATCTTTCTGTAAAATTATTAAATTATATGATGCAACACGTCAATGTGCAGTAGCGGTGCATCATTACTCATTTCTATATATTATATATATAGAGTCATTCAAATATATTGTAATAATATATATGTATATATATATAATATACAGCTTGCGGACTAGTATATATTGAATATTATATTATCATCATCAACAACAACAAAAAATTGGACAATCATTAATATATTTATATAACGGTGACTTTAACGCGTGTGTATTTACTTGTGATAATTATATCATGACAACAATTATACATGCGAGTAAATTTAGAAAATTATAAGGGACGTTATTTGGGTGGAATAACTTGTTCATTTCATTTCATTTAATATATAATAATAATAATAATAATAATTTATATACAAGGAATGCAGTCCTAATTGCGACAATATATCTGTTAATATATACGTATACGTGCATATGTGCATGCATTATTATTATTATTTAGGCTCATGTTCCTCATTATATTAAAAAACCTTAATTTATTATTAGACTCACACATATATAAATGAATAATAACAAGTATATAGATATTATATTATATTCAAGGGTCATGGAACCCGTTTTTTTTAGCATGCTTATATATATTTATAAAAGAAAAAAAAAAAGGTCTCGTGTGTATAGTATTATAAAATCTGGTTTCAGCCAGACACACGCAAAGCGTTGTAAATAATAAAAAAAAATGAAACATTTGTATCTATACAATTTTGCATGCTGCGATATTTTTATATATAATTTTATTTTATTTTATATGTATATTTCTTTTGATATATATAGGTATGGTGAAAAACAACGTCGAGCTGACAGTCAAGAACTCAGTGGAATTCAATTATTATCAGCCACTGCTTATCAATTGAAAAAACCATATCAACAATTATTAATACCAATAACAATATGGATTGGCATGGAACAAGCATTTATTGGTGCTGATTTTACTCAGGTAATTTTATACATATAATTGATTAAATTCATACACGCACATCTGCACGCCTTTGTACAAAATTGAAAAATATATACATGTAAAAAATTTATACAAAACACGTATTTCTATATAGTAGTCATGTATGTGTGGAATTTAAAAACCAAATAGAATAGAATTGCAACTGGCGAAAGTCAGATTAAATGAGACTATATATATATATATATCGATCAATATATTTTTTGTCCTATATAAATAAATAAATAAATAACAATAATTATTTTCAATGTCATGATGCAAACGCACTTGAAATTTATATTTAAAATAAATAATATTAATTTCAGGCATATATATCGTGTGCTTTGGGTGTACAAAAAGTTGGCTATGTTATGATGTGTTTTGGTGTTGTAAATGCATGCTGTTCATTACTTTTTGGATCTGCTATGAAATTTATTGGACGACAACCATTAATGGCACTAGGTGCTGTTGTACATGCAGCATTAATTGGTGTATTACTTGTATGGAAACCACATCCAGATAAATCATATGTATTTTATACTGTATCAGGTCTTTGGGGTGTTGGTGATGCTGTTTGGCAAACTCAAGTTAATGGTAAATATTCACTGCACATATTATTTAATTAATGTAAATATGTAATATATTTATTAATTCAATTTAATTTATTAAATATAGGTCTTTATGGTACACTATTTAGACGAAATAAAGAGGCAGCATTTTCAAATTATCGTTTATGGGAAAGTGCTGGTTTTGTTGTAGCATATGCATACAGTACACATTTATGTGCAAGAATGAAATTATATGTTATGGTTAGTGTACTTATTATTGGTACAATATGTTATATTATTGTTGAAATATTACACAGACGAAAACAAAAGAGACTAAAAGCCATTGCTGATGATCCAAAAGCTGCTCAAGCTGAGGCCAACAAACCCGAAGAAACAGATGACGAAAAAGATGATATTGACGATGATATTATCATAACACATCTTTAAATATTTTTTTTCTTTTTTTTTTTAAATATTACATCGTTATTGTAATTCGTAATTATATCCTTCCTTATAGCTATTATCATTATTATTGAAAAAAAAAAAATATCATCTGCCAATTTTTAATATAATATATAAAGTGTATATTATTGTTATGTATTTTGCCTTTTTTACCTCGTTGTTGCGATAACACGTATATTAATTGTCAGTGAATATACACAACAGTGCAATATATATTTATTGAAAAACCAAGTAATAATAAATTAAATGCCTTTTTGCAATGATGCTTATATACGCGCATATACATATAATTATATTTTTAGTGGATGTTATTATACATCCAGTTGAGATTAATATATAGAAACGTAAAGCCCAAATTTGTTATGATTTCATTATTGCAATAATACATGTATAAAGTGAAAAACCAGATAACAGTATTCAATTAGAAAAAAAAAAAAGAAAAAATCAACTTTTCAATGAGATAAAATTTTTAATAAATAAGTTATAAATTATAATCAATAATTTACATTAAAAATTTAAAACACATATTAACTATACTTTATTTTTACTATTATATATTATATATATTTTATAATTTTACAAGTGAATGTCTTGTCATGATATGTGCGTATCTATAATATATAATATGCGATAGCTGTTAAAGGTATAACTCGGCAAACTGCGAGGATCAATCAATCAATCAATCAAGCAATTAATTATACATGTATATTTGAATTGTTAATTGCACAATTATTATTATTATTATTATATAAATAAATTTATCTATTGTACTTATGTTTAAAAGAAAAAAAAAATACATATATATATATATATATATAAAACAATAAACAATAACTAGCAATGTATATTAGCTATGATTATATTATTCAGAAGAAGTTTTGTTTGATAGAAAAAATAATAATATTTGCATAAATAAATATTATACATACATATCTCTTGAGAAAAAAAAAAATAATAATAATAAAAATCAAGAAAAGAAATTTAAAAAAATATAATTTAATGAGTTGATGGTGACTGGGTCTATATATAATATATATAATACTAATCTATCATAAAAAAGAACGCGGAAGAATAAAACTTGATTAAATTTATACAAGACAAATTATTTATATGCGTATGTGATGACCTTGATTTGGCCAAGACCAATCTCTAATTCAATTTTTAAATCAAGAAAATTAATTACACGTTTCCCTCCCTTTCTACCATTGTTGAATTGTTGAAAATAATAAAATTATGATATTGAGATTGCCAACGATTAAACGATTATTATATTTTACGTAGACCATTCATCAAAATATAAATAAATAATTATATATATATATATAATTACACTGTATGATATTTAATTTAATTTATATGCCTCAAGGTTTTTGAATTGTAAATTATTGTCAAAACACACAAATTAACGAAAACATAAAATTATTTTTATTGTTTTATTACGAATGATTTTATAATAATTATAATTTTAAAATAAGCAATATGTTTTTCTTAAACTTGATATTAAATATTAAAATATATAAATAAAAAAATTAAAAAACGGAAGAAGCCATGTGTTTATGATGTACTTATCGTATTGTTTAGATTATGTCCTTGGATGTTGTTGAAATTCATATCCGGAAGTTTTAATAATTGTATAAAAATATCAATATATTAATTTTTATTTTATTGTATAATACAAAGAAGTAAAAGCAAAAAAAAAAACACAACAATTTTCATTTAAATAATTTAAATTGAAATAAAATATATAATATATTTATGAGTAATAATAATAATGATAATAATAACAACATTTTACTATGTGGTACATATATGTATATAAACATTTTCATCAACTGACATTGGATACATCAATATCAATAGTTTCTTCTTTATTAATAAGTGCACGTTTATCTTCTTTAATATTTTTTTGTTTATTTCCAGCACCTTTACGTTTACCTCTGTTGACAACACCATTTTCATCATCCATCATACGAAGAATTTGTGTTTGATCAGAACTTTCAATTGGTGCTATTGATATATCACGAACAGCACGAAATTTACCACAATTATTTAAATGTTCATTTTCCAAACGAAAAAAATTCCAAACAAAACGTCTAAAATAAAAATTGTTATTTAGATTGACAATAATAATTTGATATAGGTAAATGTTTTTTTTTTTTTTTTTTATAAATACCTAAATACTTCAAGTAGAGCAACAATTGATGTCATTATTTCTTGTGGTACACCATTTTCAACACATATATAACTTATTATCCATATAAATCTCAATATAAAATCTTCAATAATTGCAAAATAATAAAAACCAGCTGATGAATAAACAACTTCATCACGTAAAAATTTATTTTCACTTGCATTACTGTCTAATAAACCCCAATCCATTTTAATATCCCATGTATATGAGTATATTGAATTTAAACAACATGAACCAATCCAAAGCCATAACCATGGACTTTCCCAATGATTTTGATAATCATTTTTATGTATTTGACGTAATGTTGTTGTTGCAACAACAATAAATGTTGTTGAATATTTACCAGCATTAACAAGATGTGGAAATGCTTCTTTTGAATCACGATAACGTCTAATACATTGAGCAAAACGAAACCATGCTGGTAAACAATTAACAATTGGACGTATATATATTGAATCTTCCATACATTGTTTTGTATTATTTATTGTTGACCAATTGTTGTTGTTGTTATTGTTGTTGTCCATTATTGTTGTTGTATAAAAACATATTAAATAATGAAAATCTAATAATGGTGTTACAAGTGAATTTAATTGATCAGCAAGCCAAAAATCAGCAAAATTAACATATGCAAATGGTGCTATAATCATTCTCCATGATATACGTAATAGCCAAAATCTAGCTTCATGACGAAATATTTTTAATGGATTTAATAAAAAACCAAGCATTATACATACAAGTACTAGTGGATTTACAAATGGTGGTATACTTAATGATGATGAATATAAAAAACTTAATAAACTCAATGTCCATACAACACCCAATACTGCAGCAAGTTCCATTAAATGTTGTTCAGATAAATGATTACGTGGATCTAATTCAAATATTAATACATGATTAACACCAGATGAACGCCAACCATAAACATTAATACCCATTAAAAATAAAAATTGTACAATTAATAATGGTCCACGATAAAGACGAAATGCAATTATTAAATTATTATTGCCATCATTATTATTATTATTAGAATTTGTTGAATTATGAAATATTGCTGATAATACAACAGCAACAAATAATATAATAAAACTACCAGAAAATAAACCAACTTTAAATGTTGTCCATGGACTTTGATGTTCACCAAGTGGTGGTACACGTAAACGTTTCATAGCACGTTGTCTATCACCACCCTCAAGACCTGATGTAACTGATGCCTCAGTTTCTTGTATTAATCTATCAATATCTTTTGATGTACAAAAATGTGATGTTTCAACACATTCAATACGCCATTTTGAGCCACTATCAACAGCCAATAATTTATCATGTTTTTTTAATATTTTACGAAAACCAGTGTAATTTAAATTTTGATAATTTTGTAATAATATTAATGATAAATAATACTCGGAAAAACCCAATTTTAATTCACGTAATTTTCTCGTTGAAAATTGTGGTTTTATCGTTGTTTTATTACTATTATTATTATTATTATTTTTACCACCATCACCACCACCACCACCACCACGAGTTTGTTCATCTAATGCTGTTTTTAATTCATTTTGTAATGCTGCATATTTACGTGTTGCTTCTGCTAATTTTTCTGAATAAAATGTATTTATTTTTTTCAATTCACGATCACAAAATGTAAAAAATATTTCATCAAATGAAGCAAAATGTCTTGATATTACTTCTGATTCAACACTTTCAGCTGATGGTGCTTCTTCAACAGCAGCATATAGCATTGCTTTCATTTCCTTGAATAATTAAACAAAAAATTAATAAATTATAAATTATAAATTAATAATATCAAGTAAATTATTACCTCGTAGCTTATATACTGCTTTCGCCATTCTGGTGTTATATGAGCAGACAAATGCTCGGCAAATTTCATCTTTATATCTTTGAAAAAAAAAAAAAAAAAAACAATTATATTTTTTAGTGTTTATAAACTATTCAACAATTTAGGTACATACATTTAATTAATATCAACATAAAAAATAATACTCGTCAATATCAAATGACTCGAGTCACATGATTTTTTTCTTTGACAATATCAACAATAAATTTATTGTTGATTGGAATAAAAATAATATCAACTTGTTATTTTGTTATATTTTTTATTATTCTTTTCTCAGACTATTGTCGCATGAAAAAAATTTAAAAAAATAAAAATAAATAATGCAAAATATATTATTATTATTATTATTATTATTACCTCGTGATTATTCGAGACAACAATATAACCTCCACACTTTTTCAATATTTATTTATTTAACAAAACGTTCAATTAATTTGAAAAAATCCATCTCGATAATATCATCATGTCATAAACAATACACTTTATTTAAATTAATTAAAACTAATATTTTATTATTTATATATATATTTATTTTGACAGTCTGATGATGATGTCATAGGTATATGTCAATTTTTAATTGAGTTCAATGTTATTATGATATTTAAAAGAGTTTCTCAGTCTCTCTCTCCTGCTCTTTCTCTGTTTTTTTTTTTTTTTTGTGAAAGAGCTATACAGAGACATCTATACGCTGTAAACTGTATCGTTTAAAAAGAGAAAAAAAACTTAGTGTCATGGCGGCATAACATGCGTGCGCATCAAAACTTGGATTTGAAAAAAAAAAATAATAAATACCTCTTTGGCCATTCTGTTATCCTAATACAAATCGACAATTTTTTTTCAGAAAATTTACGGTCAACCTTTGAAAATATTAGGGCATCATATTGTTGTCAATGCAAGAATGCAAGAGTTTAAATCAAAAAGGGTATCATATTGGAAAATCTATAATTCAATTTTTATATATATATATGCCTATACCTATATATACATAATATAATATTGATGATGATGATGATTTGTTATAATCTTATTGTTATTGAGGAAAATTTTATGATGATATATTATAAATTTGGAGTTTAATCAATGACAATAATTTAATATATGATATACAGAAATAAATATACATATATATATAAAATTTAAAAGATGTACATTATAAAAGGGGTATGCATTGCCAAATAAGGACCTTCAATAAGGCTTCCGGTTTTTAATAACGATACTGGCGCCCCAATGCGGTCAATTTAACTGCATCATCATCTTAAAAATTGTTAAAAATCATCAACATCATCAACAGCAACATGATGATTAAACATCATCATCAAAAACATGCTCCCTAAAAAATTAAATTTCAGTCATACTGATGCTACCAGGTCGAGCTTTGTAAGTCGCGGCTTGGATGCGTTGCGTTTAAAATTAAATTAAATAAATCGGAACGACTGTGTTGTGCGTGTGTGCACGCTTGTGACTTTCTTCTTCTTCTTCTTTTTATTTTTTTCTATTTATTTTTTGTCTTTTTCTTGTTCGTGTTACAAGTTTGTTAGTTGCCAAAAATACGAGATGAACGAAACACGAAAAATTGTTCGTCAATCTCAATAATAATATATATTATATTTTCATTTTATTTATTTATTTATTTATATTTATTATTTATTAACTAATTTATTTATTTATTTGAATTTTCATAGTTTTCTAATAATAATTATACAAGCATCAATATAATTAGATGAATAAATAAATAAATCAATCATCACAAGACTAACTATATTAATATTAATATTATATTATCAAATGATTTTTCTGACATTATTATATACCTATGTATAGTATAATAATTAGGTATTTGTGAGTTAATTTGGATATAACAAAAAATTATCAATTTTTACATTGAGGATCATAATATAATAACTGACATTAGGTAAGATGATGCATCCATCTATTTTTTAATTTTACCTAATTCATATAATTTTATTCACGGCAAAATAAAAATAATTCAAAAGTCTTAACATGCAGACATATACTACACGCTTTCTTTTTTTATTTTTATAAATATAATTTTTTTTTTTTTTTTGTCATATGATTCACTGAGTGTGGAACCGTGTGAAATATTTTTGTTTTTTTTTTTTTTTATAATATATAATACCGCATGGAATATCTTATCTATGGAATAATAATTTAATTATTGTGACAACTAAACTATTTATTAACATAAAAAAATATAAAAATTTAAAACAATAAGCCGCATGTACCTGTTTTTTATTTCTCTCTCTCTTTTCTATCTGTAAATATATATGCGTGTGTGTGTGTGTGTGCTTGTGCGTTAGTGTGCGAGAAAATCAGTAAATTATTTTTTTTTTCATTTTTTTTCCCTGTTTTTTACATTACTCATCTGCTATATGTATGGTATGCTGCTGAAATTTTAGTCAGCGTGCATTACTAATACTTGCTATCTTTATGTACTTATAGAATATAATTTTATGCACAAGTACATATAGGTAGATAGATAAATTGATAGACAAATAGTTGTCTATAAATTAATATTTTATTACATATAGTTGAATTGTTGTTGTTGTTGTTGTTATTGTTGTTGTTTTTGTTGTGTTGTTGTGTGTGTTTTTTTTTTAAATATTATATGTTTAAAGTGGTGAGTGTGTATAATTAATTATTATAATTTTCATGATTAGTTGTTAAATTTTACTCCACAATAATAATTTGTTATTGATGCTGTATGTATCATATCTTATCATATATATATATAGGTATATATAACATAACACCAATTGCGATCGCGTGGGGCATAACATAAGGGGCAATAAGAGACAATTTTACTTGGCTATTTATAAAATACACAAAATATATATATAAAAACGAGGGGATGATCACCATCATCATCATCATCATCATCATCCACGCGACGCCCACGCCGCAAGTGGCCACGTAACAATTATTATTTATTATCAAAAATTATTTTATTAAATTTTACATACTTACAAGTATAATTTATAATTTATAAATTACCTATAAATTATAATCGGTCATGTTGTACTTGTGCGTGTTTTATCATTCACTTACCTAGCTATCATGTATAGGTATATTATTGTTGTTGTTGTTTTTATTATTGGTGATGATGGTGATGATTTAACAACAAAATAACATTGTTTATAAATTTTCAGGTTACAAAACAACAAGCTTTATTTGATTGATTAATTAATTAATTAATTACAGGTGCAAGCATGTCGTTTCGTGTTGTACGTAGCAGTAAATTTCGTCACGTTTATGGTACTGCATTAAAACGTGAACAATGCTATGATAATATTAGAGTTTCAAAATCATCTTGGGACTCTACATTTTGTGCTGTTAATCCAAAGTTTTTGGCAATTATTGTTGAATCTGCTGGTGGTGGTGCTTTTATTGTTTTACCTCACAACAAGGTAATGATTATTTAATTAATTAATTAATTTTCATTTTCATTTTCATTCATTATTATTGATATTTAAATTTTTATTATATCTATAGGTTGGAAGAATATCACCTGATCATCCACTTGTTGGTGGACATAAAGGACCAGTATTAGATATTGCATGGTGTCCACATAATGATAATGTTATTGCATCTGGTTCAGAGGATTGTGTTGTTAAAGTATGGCAAATACCAGATAGTGGAATATCAAGAACATTAACTGAGCCTGTTGTTGATTTACAATTACATCAACGTCGTGTTGGTCTTGTGTTATGGCATCCAACAGCATTAAATGTATTATTAACTGCTGGTTCTGATAATTTAGTTATAATATGGAATGTTGGTACTGGTGAGCCACTTGTTAAAATGAATTGTCATCCAGATATTGTATATTCAGCATGTTGGAATTGGGATGGTTCACGTCTTGTAACAACATGTAAAGATAAAAAAATACGTATTATTGATCCACGTTGTGGTAAAATACTTGAAGAAGATATTGCACATGAAGGAACTAAAGCAACAAGAGCAATATATTTACGTGGTGGTTTAATATTTACAACGGGTTTTAGTAAAATGTCTGAACGTCAATATTCATTACGTGCACCAGATATGTTGGGTGAGCCAATTGTCATGGTTGAACTTGATACAAGTAATGGTGTTATGTTTCCATTATATGATCCTGATACAAGTCTTGTTTATTTATGTGGTAAAGGTGATTCAGTTATACGTTATTTTGAAATAACACCAGAACCACCATTTGTACATTATATTAATACATTTCAAACACCAGATCCACAAAGAGGCATAGGTATTATGCCAAAACGTGGTTGTGATGTTAATAGCTGTGAAATCAGTAGATTTTATCGTTTAAATAATTCTGGTTTTTGTCAAGTTGTATCAATGACTGTACCACGTAAATCTGAATTATTTCAAGAAGATTTATATCCAGATACACCTGGTGATACTGCTGCAATATCTGCTGAAGAATGGATAAATGGTACTGATGCTGAACCATTATTAATATCATTAAGAGATGGTTATCAACCAACTACCTCCAAAAATAATCAACTTAAAGTTATTAAAAAAGCCAATGTACTTGGTAAAGGTGCCAAAGTTGGAGCAAATGCCGCACAAAATTCTTCATCATCATCATTATCATTACAAAATTCTACAATATCGGTAAATTTTTAATTTTTTTTCTATTTAATTATCATATTTATTTATTTATTTATTTATTTTTATTAGGAGGATATTATTAAAGAATTTGCTGAAGAAATAAGAAAACTTAAAGCTGTTATTGTTAAACACGAGGGAAGAATTCGTGTTCTTGAATCAGCTGTTGCATTACAAATGAAAGAAGAAGAAGAAAAAGTTAAAAATAATGACAAAGTTGAAACAACAACAACAACAACAACAACTGACAAAGAATTTTTTGCTTCCGATGAAGTTTAATTATTTTATAATATTGTTTTTGTTGTTTATTATTACTATTATTATTATTATTATTTTCTTTTTTAAAATAATATAAAACAAAAAACGAAACCTCTCTCTCTCTCTTAGGACAATACATATATAAATACAATTGAGATGGAAGACAAATGTATTTTTTATATAATAATCTACTATATATAACATGACAAAACAAAAAAATTTTAATATAAAAAATGACAATAATAATAAAAATAATAATAGTGATAATATTATAATGAAGAAAAAGAAAAAAAAAAATTTGTGTAAATACTAGAATAACACTTGTTGCTTTTAATATTTCAAATGGTAAAAAAAATTTTTTGCTACGATCTTTGTTATTTATTGTATTTGTTTAATCAAATTCATTGACGGTGCCTTTACATAGCTTTTTATTGCTATGTATCACAAGTATATATGTAATATTTTTATATTATATATCATATCAAATAACACAATACAACAATTTTTATTATCAATTTTAGTATCTTTTGATTTTTAATGTAAATCAATTTATTAACCATTATTTCTTACTATTATTATTATTATTATTATTATTAACAAGCCAATGTTTAAAAATTAAAGAAAGAAAAATAAAAAAAAAGTATTTTATTGTAAAAAAACAAAAACAACAAAAAAAAAAAAAAAAAAAAAGAAAAACCATATTTTACCACACTCGTTATATCATAACACCAGTGAAACAAATATATATTATTATATCGCTATATATATTAATAAATAAAAAAAATAACAAAGATTATTCATAACTTTTTTCATTTCCTTTTTTTTTTACTATCATATTAATATGAATTCAATGATGATATTTAAATTGTAGCGGCAAGTGACTATACATTTTATTTTTTTTTTTCTCTCTCTCTCTCTCTCTCTTTCTCTCTTGAATAGATTCACTTACTATATTAAAGAGAGAAAAAGAGAAAAAAAAACACATGTAAATTATTAAGAAAGAAAGAAAGAAGATAGAATAAAAAAAAAAAAAACCATCAGCGCCATATTTCATTTTTATTATGTATTCGCCACTGCACCATGTGTGTGTGTGTGTGTGTGTAACAACAGCTTTTGAAAAAAAAAAAAATATTGCTGATTGTAAATTGTAATTTGTATACTGGATATTATACGACGAAACACGCGATAAATAAAAACATCAAGTTATTGGCAGTTATCATATTGGCAATAGCCTCAAGTAGATAGAGATTATTATTATTATTATAATTACAAGGTACGTATGTTAATTTCAATATTATGTATTAATCAAGTTGAATTTTTTTCACACATAATATACATAGAAATTGGTAGAAATACAATACATATGTACATAGGTTAGTACCTTTGTTGCCTTAATTATTGCATTGATTTATTTATTTGTTTTTTTTTTTTAAATTAATTTTCATATTTAATTTCATAATTGAATCAATTAAAAAAAAAAAACTTTGTTTGATTTTACCTATATATACCTATACATATATTTATTTATTTAAAAAATGACGACATCAAATTGAATTTAATATTATTTCAAGTTATCTACACATGAATCAATTTTCTTCTTTTTTTTTTTTTAAAGATAACAGACACAAGGACATGTCGACAATATTGCTTGATACAATACAATAATCATTTCATTTATAAATATGTGTATGAGTCACAAATATATGCTACATATTGACAAGCTGATATGATTATTTATTTTTATTTTTTTGTTTTTTCAGTAATTATTGGAAGTAATAACAACAACGACAAATTGTATACAAAAAATGAATAAGCAACAACATTATGCATATGAGGCATCACCACCTCCAATTGGTTTCAATGCACAACAACAACAACCACCACCACCATCATATTCAGCTGCTGTTGGATCAAGTGGTTAATATACTTAATTATTAACTATATACATTTCTTTCTTTTGGTTTTTATAATATTAATAATAATAATAATAATTTTTTTTTAGGTGTTATTATTGTTCATCAAGCAGCTTTTGGTCCAGAATCACAAAGAATGACTTGTCCTCATTGTCGTGCTGATGTATCAACAAGAGTTGAAAATGAATCAAATAGTAAAACTCACTTGTTTGCACTTTTATGCTGTGTTTTGGGGTAAGATGTTTAAGATAATATATATTATTTTAATTATTTGTAATTCAATCAACAATTGATGATTTCAGTTGCATGCCTTGTGCCATTTGCCCTTATTGCATCGACACATGTTTGGTCAAGAAACATTTTTGTCCAGCTTGTAATGCTTATCTTGGTCAATATGACAATTGATAATACATGTTTAATGACAACAAAAAAAAATATGCATTTCTAAATTTAATAACAAGATTTGCTTTGATTATCTTGCCATTTTTTTTTTCTCTTTGAAAAATGTAATTTTCAAAATTTCTTTATATTTTTTATATGAAATATTATTATCATTATTATATAACTGTAAAAAGAAAAATGCCATGTGTATAAAATTAAATAAAAAAATATTTTTTCTAATATTTATATATTATTATTATTAATAATACATATAAAAAAAAAAAAAAAAAAAGTTGTAATAAAATAAAAGCTTGTAAGCAACTTTGATTTTATAATATTCTCTCAGTTGTGATAGATAATAATAAATAAACAAATAATTAAACTCAAGTCTCTGTATATTTATATTGAAGCCATTTTTAAATTATTTAACGAGCAATACCGAGACTACACGAAATAAATCGAAGATACAATAAACTTTGCACGTCTTGTTGTAAATGTTTTTTACTTGAAAGTAAATGCAAGTAAATGGGTTAACCTTAACATATAATATAATATAATATCAATGCATATACATATATCCTACATTATTGCAATGTAATTTAGTATGCATACATGTGTATGTGTGTGTAGCAGTGTGTAGTACTGTGTACATTGAGCTCTATCATCATCATCATCGTCGTCGTCGTCGTCGTCGACACAAGTTCAAAATATTGCAAAATATGTTGTCTATTTACAAATTTCAAATTACAATTTAGTAGACAGTAGTAGTTGTTGTTACGTTAAATCGTATACTCTTGATTTACTTTTTTATATTGTATTTTTCAATGAAAATTATAAATTTATAAATTATTTTATTTATAATTTTTTTTTAAAAATACCTATAAATAAATATTTTTATTTTGTTTGTTGGATAAAAAATAAATAAAAAAGTGTGTTTCAATTTTGAGTGTTTAATCAAAAAAAAAAGAAAAAAACTGATAATTAATTGTAAAATAAAATAAAAAAAATAATCAACATCATCATCAGGTAATTAAGCAATCACGTAATTGTAACATTTCAATTGCAAATTTGTACTACAAATAAATGGTAGTTGTGCATATTTTGCTTGGGTCCAAAGTCCAGTATTTATATCTGTTCATGACGCTAACACAAGATTCAACGCATTGTCCTTTTTTTTATATGTGCTGGCTATAGGTATTTTATTAATACTCGTTTTTTTTTTTAATCATTTTTTTTTCCTTTCAACTTTAATATACCTATACTTGAAGAATTTTAATATTAATTTTATTATTTGTTTATACTTGTATGTACATATTATATTGTCCTATATAGGTATATTTGGCTTTCACCAGCAACAAGTCTTGTTAAGACTTGAGATATTATATATTAACCGTTAACTTGAATTTATTTACTTTCAATAATGTGTGTGTTTTTTTTTTTTTGTTTTTCAGAATAATAAAATTTAATTATTTATTAAATATAGAAAAAAACAATGGCAGAGGCTCATTCTGCTGTTGCATTTAGTTTTTCAATAACTCACGAAGGCTGGGATGTTAATTTTGATAGAGAAGTGTTACATCTTGTTTGGCAATCTGGACTGAGATCATGGAAAAAAAGATTTTTTAGATTTCATGCAAGTCATTTATTTTTAATTTTTAATAAAATAAAAAAAAACATATAGGTATTAATAATATTTATTATCAACAGAATAATTTACAAACTGGAGTTTATCCAGCATCATTAAATAGTCTTTGGCTAACAATTGGCATTGTTAGTGCAATACATTTTGCTGGTTTCAAAGTTCCGTATGACCTAGTCGGCAAGGTCGAGCCATATTTATCTGGGTAAAATTATTATTATTATTATTATTATTATTGATAGATAGATAAATAAATAGATACATAACATAATAAATTGTTTGTTTGTTTAATTTAGATCATCAATACCAGCACATTTTGCTGGCTCAGTTATTGTCAGTATATTATTATGGCTCATGACAATATATTTATTACGTTATTGTTTAAAAGGTTTATTTATGTATAAAGGTTGGATTTATGAATCAAGAACAAAGGGTAGTTCAGCATCTTTGAAAACAAAAATTTGGCTATGTTTAGTTAAATTATTATCAGGTTGGAATAAACCAATGTTGTACAGTTATCAAGGTTCATTACCACGTTTACCATTACCAAGTGTTGATGATACAATGAGACGTTATTTAACAAGTGTTAGACCTCTACTTGATGATGATAATTTTAAAAGAATGGAAAATTTAGCAAATGAATTTAAAAATGGTATTGGTATTAAATTACAACGTTATTTAATATTAAAATCATGGTGGTCAACAAATTATGTATCTGATTGGTGGGAAGAATATGTTTATTTACGTGGTAGATCACCAATAATGGTTAATTCAAATTTTTATGGTATTGATGCAATATTAATGCATCCAACAAATATACAATCAGCACGTGCTGCAAATATAATACATAGTTGTTTACAATATCGTAAATTAATTGAAAGACAAGAACTTGAACCAATTATGTTACAAGGTATTGTACCACTTTGTTCATGGCAATATGAACGATTATTTAATACAACAAGAATACCTGGTATTGAAACAGATAAATTAGTACATTGGAATGATTCAAAACATATTATTGTTTATCACAAGGGTTGTTATTATAAAGTACTTGTTTATATGAAAAATAGAATATTAACACCATGTGAAATTGAACATCAAATAATGTATATACTTGAAAATAATTCATCATCATCATCATCAATACCAGCTGATGGTGAAGAAAAATTGGCAGCATTAACAGCAAATAATCGTACAGTATGGGCAAATGCAAGAACTTGTTATTTTTCAAAAGGTATTAATAAACAAAGTCTTGATGCTATTGAAAAATCAGCATTTGTTGTTGTACTTGATGATTATCCATATGAATATGATGCAGTAAATATACATTTATTTTAATTAATTATATTTATTTTTTAAAGGTTGATGTTTTTTTATTTTTATATTAAAATTTTAAATGTTATTGTTTTTTAGGCATGTCCAGAAAAACTTGATCAGTATGGTAGAAATTTATTGCATGGAAAAGGATATGACAGATGGTTTGATAAATCATTTAATTTATGTATTGGTACAAATGGACGAATTGGATTTAATGCTGAACATTCATGGCAAGTATTTTATATTATTATTGTTTATCATAATATGTGAAACATGAATACTCGAAAATTATTAAATAAAATAAAATAAAATAAAATAAAATAAAATGAGCAGGGCAGATGCAGCTGTGATGTCACATTTATGGGAATATATATTTTCTCAAGATTTAGCCAACAATGTGTAAGAATTAATTGAAATGAACAAAAAAAAAAAAAAAAAAATGATAACAACTGTTAATAATAATAGTAATAATATCATCATCATCATCGTCATTATCATTGTTTTTCATATTTCTATTTTATATAATTATAATAATAATACTTGATAATAATTAATAGGGCTGATGCGCCTGTGATGGGAGCCTTGTGGGAATTCCTTATTGGTACTGATGTTGTGGATGGGTAAATTAATAATTTCTTTTCTCAATACATATCTCTATTATTTTATTTTGACTTTTCTTGCTTTTTAATAATTCATTCATATTAGTCATTTTATTGTATAACATAATATAATACATGTAATTATTTCATATATATACCTATATGTATATTTTTTTTAATGAAAAAGATACAAGGAAAATGGTCATACATTAGGTAATATGGAAATTACACTAACTCCTACACGTCTTCAATGGGATTTATCAAAAAAATGTATTGAAACAATTCAAGATTCAGCAATGGTAATAATTTTTATTTATTTATTTATTTATTTATTTATGGTAAATTTAAATGGAAAAATTAATAATTTAATTTAATTGTAATTTAATAATATAGCTGGCTAATGAATTGGTTAATGATGTTGATTTACGTATATATGTACATGATAAATATGGAAAAGGATTTATGAAAACTTGTTCAATGTCACCAGATGCATATATACAAATGGCATTGCAATTGGCATATTATCGTGATGCTGGAAAATTTAGTTTAACATATGAAGCATCAATGACACGACTTTATAGAGAAGGTAGAACTGAAACAGTTAGACCATGTACAATTGAATCAACAGCATGGGTTAAATCAATGCAAGATTCATCATTGAGCATTGAAGATAAATATAATTTAATGAAAGCTGCTGTTGATAAACATCAACGTGGCTATCAAGATGCCATGTGTGGTAAAGGAATTGATAGACATTTATTTTGTTTATATGTTGTATCAAAATATCTTGAAGTTGATTCACCATTTTTAAAACAAGTTTTAAGTGAACCATGGCGTTTATCAACATCACAAACACCACATGGACAAACATCAAAATTGGATCTTAAAAAATATCCAAATTGTATATCTGCTGGTGGTGGTTTTGGACCAGTTGCTGATGATGGATATGGTGTATCATATATTATTGCTGGTGAAAATCTTTTATTTTTTCATATATCAAGTAAAAAAAAATCACCAGCAACTGATTCACATAAATTTTCATTACAAATTGAAAAAGCTCTAGATGACATAAAAAATCTCATGATTTCATATCAAAAAATTATGAAAAATAAAAAAAATAATAATAATACAACTACGTAATTTTAAATAATTTTTTTTTTTTTTTTGTTGATTTTACACACAAAATATGGCACAATTATTATTATTATTATTATTATTTTATTATAGGTATATCTAGAAAAAATTATATTTCTTAAAAATTTTTATAAATGATGATTTATTTGTTTTTAATTATTATTATTATTATTATATAATTTAATATTGTCAAGTTTGTGCAACTCATCAATGCAAAATATTATTATTATTATTAGATAGTAACTTTGGAAAAAGAAAATATATTTACACAAGTACATGTATATTATTATTATTATTATATTAAAAATTAATATTTTGAAAAATAAATTTGTTTATTTTTTCAATACCTATTTATTTGTTTTTTTATTATCTTTGTGTCGATATTTATTTGACAAAATAACATTACGCAATGTTGATGACAAAAATCTTTTATTGACAGTTTCCTTGGGTTTTACCCAGCCACTTGGACCCATTGTTTCAGCTCTTCTTGAACCATTTTTTGCTTCTTCAATGAGGGCTTCAACTGCAAGTCTTTTTTTTTTTTTTTAAATTTCAATTAATAAAATTGTCCTATTTATGTGTTGTACCTATAATAAATAATAATAATAATAATATGTATTACCTGTTTAATGTTTCTTCGTCCATAACATATATGTATGTTAAAATAACCTGATTTACCTATATAATTATTATTAATTATCTTCAACAAACAATTACTTGATAATATAATATTTAACAATCAATCGTACTTAGGCATAACTAAATTTAAATACCGAAATGAAAACTGTCATTTTTTTCCATGTGTGTGTGTGTGTGTGTGTTGTTGATAAAAAAAAAATAACAAATTGGTTGGCATGCATTGACATGTGTCGTGTGTGGTGTCTGGTTTTTCGTGTTTAATATATCTAAATATGATGATTATTAATATTATTATAATATTTAATTAAAATATGTGATGTGTGGTCACTTGTGGTCATGTGAGTAACCGGTCAGTCACTAAAATTTATATTGATTACTGGCTAAATTGTATCATCAATATTTTATTTTGTAATAAATAAAAAAAAAAAAAAAAAGACGTAAGTATGTCTGTTAATTTTGAAGCAATAACAATTGTTTATATTATTATTATTATATTTAATGAAATAAAAAAATAAAATCAACACGTGGTATACTAACCTCTTTTTATTTTTTCAATATTAAATAATTATAAATTACCTATAATAATGTAACAATCAACCTATTTTTACTTGACAGATTACACACACTCAGAGAGAGAGAGAAACAAAATTATTTATACATAGAGGTATATTGTTAATAATTGTGATATGCTGTGCAATAATAATATTGACAAGGACTTGGTGCCTATTAAAGCACATTATTTTTTATATTCAGCAGGTTAGTTGTAGCTATATACCTATATTAAAATAATTTAATTTTATATATATTTACATGTTTTATTTACTTTGCAAAAAAAAAAGGTACTGGACCACTTGTTGTATTTCTTCCATTGATTGCAAAACAATTGGGATTTTCTGGTATACTTGTTGGAGGAATATATTTTATATTACCAATATCGGGTCTTGTTGCCAAGCCATTATTTGGTATATTGGCTGATCGTTTTAAACTACATAAAATACTATTTATTGTTTTTCAAGCAATTTTGTCTGTTGCATTTTTGTCATTTTATTTTATACCTGAAATACCAATAATACCAAATGTCAATACAACACTCAGTTGCAATGATTATGAATTGTTTATCAAAGTATGTCCACCAAATGGTGAATATTTAAAAGAAACAACAACACATGATGATCATGATGATGATTATAATAAAATTGGTCAATTGCAAGTAAGTTTATCATGATTTTTTTTTTTTTCATTTTTCTCTGTTTAATATTATTATTATTATTATTTACTAGTTATCATGTGATGGCTCATCAAAAATTAATAATGAATTGTGTAATGGTTGGAAAGAAAATGAGTATTGTTCACATGTAAATGAAACTAAAAATTTATCATCATCATCATCATCAACATCATCGTTTAATTTTATTGGAAAATTCAACATGTCTAAAAATTTACTGGTAAAATATTAAAATTCATTATTTTATTTGTAACTTTAGGTAAATAATATGTAATTATTAATTATTATAGGTGAAAAAATGCTTGGCAATTAAATTGGATAATATTTTCATGTCAACTAAAAAAATAAATAATGAAATCAATTGGAAAATTCCCAAATGCAATACATTTATCGAGACAATGTGCAATGCAAGCTTGACAAATGTAACAACTATCAAACAAATGCTTATTGCATCAAATAATAATAACAATAATGATGCTATTAATTATCAATTTTATTTATTTTTGTGGGCAGCATTAATCAGCTGGATTGGAATGGCAGTTGTTGTTGTGATTGCTGATGCAATTTGTTTAGATATACTTGGTATGTATAAATTTTAATTTCAATTTTAATTTTATCAATATATACCAATAATTTTGTATTGTTTTTTTTTTTTTTTCTTCTTAGGTGAAAATAAAAGAGATTGTTATGGAAATCAAAAATTATGGAGTTCAATTGGTTTTGGAGTATTTGGTATTGTTTCTGGTTTCTTAGTTGATTTACTAAGTAATGATTCATATCACAAAGATTATTCATGTATTTTTTATGGCATGTTGATTACAATGATATTGGATATGATTGTATCAACAAGACTCAACAAGGTAAATTGATATTTAATTTGCCAATATTTTATATTTATTATTTATTTTATTTAATTATTTATTAATATTATTTTAGAAATCAAATGATCCAACTGTTACAAATGATCCTTCTATTTTATGGGAATTTGGTTCAATTATAAAAGAGACACGTATTATTGTATTTGGATTTTGGTGTATTGGTGCTGGTATGTGTACTGGTGTTGTTTGGAATTTTTTACTTTGGCATACTACAAATCTTATGTTAAATGATTTAACTTGGATAACTACATTATTAAGTTTAATGACTGGAATTCAATGTTTTATTGGTGAAGTACCATTTAATTTTTATTCTGGTATTTTATTGAAAAAACTTGGTCACATGAATTGTATGAGTCTTATACTTTTGGTTTATGCGATAAGGTAATATATTTCAATTATATTTTAATTATATTAATATGATTATCATCATCATCATCATTTTTTATGACAGATTTATGGCATACAGTTTAATTGAAAATGCTTGGATATATTTAATTATTGAAATTCTTCATGGTCCAACAACTGGTTTAACTTGGCCAGTTATGGTTATGTATGGTGATAAAATTGCACCACCTGGTATACGTGCTACAATGCAAGGTTTTATTGGTGCAATATTTGAAGGAGTTGGTATGTATTGGTTTTTTTTTTTATTCATTAATCATTAATGATAATGTTAATGATAATTGATTTTTTTTTTGTTTTTTTTAGGTGTTGCAACAGGTAGTTTAATTGGTGGTTTTTTAATGGAAAATTATGGTGGTATTATATTATTTAAAGTATTTTCAATTGGTGCACTTGTGTGGCTAAGTATTTATTGGATGCTACAATTACTTTTACGTCAAATGAAATCATATCCCCTTCAACAGGGTCACAGTCGTAAGTAATTATTATGTTATCAACTAAATTGCCACAAGTTGTATTATACATATTAGTATTTTATCATTGTCATTATGAACAAATCAATTTATATACAAAATATTTTAATAAAATTTAATTAAATGATAATGATGATAAGTATGTATATTTTTTTTTTTTCTTTCGTATCTATATCATATAAGTATATGATTAAATAATTGAAATTTTTTACAGACTTGGCAAGCTATGCCACACCAAGTGATGCTATTATCATGTCAATGAGTCAAGAACTTGAAACTTATTAGTATTATTATTATTATTATTATTATTATTTTAGTTAATTTTTTTAATATCAATTATCCAAAGATGAACAAATTCATTGTACAGTCAACGCAAATTACAATAAAATATTATTTTTATTATTCCAGATAGGTGCATGTATTGTTTTTTTTATTTTTTAATTGGATAGTAAATCAAATAAATTAAATAAATATAAATCTTTATTATTTTCATTAATTATAATATGTAAAAAATATACTTTGGGGAGAGATTATTATTATTATTATTATTATAAACACTCATATTATATGTAAATACAAAAGCAGTATCTATTAAATCTAAGGAATAATATTCAAAACCAACATCATCATATTAAATTATAAAAAAAATATTCTATCTTTTGTTGATAATTACTCTCTTTATCATTATTATTATTATTATTATTATCAGTACTAATACTGTATTATATCATTAAATTTTTGACTTTCTTGTTTATCATTATATCCTTTCTAAAAAAAAAAAAAAACAATAATTATATGTATAGAAAAATTAAAAATCAATAGATGTATCAAGTTATTATTTGTTATTTAATGTACCTATGATGTAGCTTGTCTTAGTGCTCTGTCACCAGCTCAATTAATTATTGTAATTTATTACCTTGCTAAATCTAATATAATAAATACATATTATTATTTAAATTAACAACAAGATATTTTAACAAGTAGATATACCTCCAAGCATGATAAAGTTGTCAATTTAGTAATTAGCAGCAAGAGATGAGGATGAGCTGGACTGTACTACTAGACTGTGCTGGACCAACAAGCACATATAATTATAATATAATAATATAATTTCTTAATATTTTGGCTATTAATTTTTTTGGTAACGACAAACATTTGTTATTGATAATCTGCACATAAAATTTATTAAGCAGCTGGATACTTGGTTCTGCTTGGCTCTATAAACAACAAGACATATAAATTATTAATTATACTTTTTTTACTTGTTGAATTGTTTAAATATTGTCTGTAAAATAAGTAATATAATTTATAGGTATTAGTTTAACAACAAATTAAATGATTTAATTATTAATAACAACAATACCTGTACATGTAGATAAAAATTTATTTTATTTATTTATACATAATAACATGTTGTAGGTATATACAAAAGTATGTATTTTGTAATATATTTCATGTACAAATTAATTAATTGTTTATTTATTTATTTATTAATAATTGTGGTTGCTTGAAAAAATTCAAGACATAACACATGGAATTGGTTTGTTGTGAAAAAATTTGACAGATTCTTGTACTGTTGTTATTATTTGGTGTTTTTCACGGGGTCAACTGTCCATCTAACGGCTTTGGTGGACAACAATCTCTTGTACTATTGTTATTATTTGGTGTTTTTCACGGGGTCGGCTGTCCACCTAACGGCCTTGGTAGACAACAATCTTGTTAATAATTTTTATTTAATTAATTAATAAATGAAGGAATAGTTTAATTAAAAATCTTTTTAAATAACAATGTTTAGAATTGATTTATTTATATGAGGAAATTATGGGGAGTTGAATTATTTAACAAAATGTATATGTCAATTTTAGGATTTTGAATGGTTTAGTTTTTTGGATTTGCCGTTGGGGCAGCACCTTACGGACAAGGCCTCGTGGCAAGAAAATATTGTATAATTGAATTGTTTTTAGTAAATTAATTAATTGTTTATAAAATAATCTATTCTGATGATAATTTGCGTAATTTGATAGAGAATTTAATGCCGTTTGAATCATAATTTTAGGATGGATATTGAGGAAGCTATGAGAATTTGAAAATCATGTATGGGTATACTGTATGGCTAGGATGATGTTTGATATTACAAGTTATTTTGGATTAATTAAAAAATGGAATAAATAAATAATAGCGATAATGATTGGATGCGGATTAAAAAAAGAAAGTTAATGATGTTTGATAGGTATTTTTAGGATTAATATTAAGCGGGTTATTGGGATTCATAAAATTGTACTTTTCTCACAAGTTGTCAAGTTGCATGACGTTTAATATATAAGGACCAAAATGTCATCACTAACGGGGGATCCCCCCGTATACCACAGTGACGTGACTGAAGTATACAACATAGTATTTAGGCCAAATGCTATCTTGTATCCTTTAGTTGGTACACGTAAGCATAGTAGAGTTCTTTGTTTAGTTTGTTGTTTAAAGTAGTTTAATTTGATTTGATTGGCTTACTGTGGTATACTTCAGTCATCGAGTGGTCGACGCCTGCAGCCCCGTGTGGTTGGTTGGTTGGGGCTGTGGGCGTCTAAGGGTATTAATAAACCAATACCCGGCGCAAAGCGCTGAAAAAATCTGTGCTCGGTCGGTAACTTATCATTGACATAAAAAAAGTAGAGATCTTGAAAAATAAATTCAAAATATAAATAGTTTCAAGTATATCCGTAAGAGCAGTCAATTCCGGAATTTGAAATTCTCAAAATAAATTCAAATAAATAAAATCAATGATTCTAAATGCAACAACAACAGCAGCTAATTCCGGCATTCAATATTCTCTTTATAAATGGGAATTTGGACTTAGGCAAAAATTTGGAAGGTAGGTGCTATATATAGAGGAAAAAAAATTTTTTTTTTTGCGTACAAGTACTTGGTTTTTTACGGGGATCATTTTTAGACATACTTTATATTTACATGGGTTTATGGACTTGGACAAAATTTTGGAAGGTAGGTGCTATATATAGATAGAGAAAAAATTCTTTATAGCTTATAAATACTTGGCTGCTTGCGTGGTTTATTTTTCAACATACTGATACTTAGTTCATACAGGCTAGGACTTGTAATATTTTTTAGTAGATAGTTTATATATATATTTTTTATTATACTTAAGACATGTGTAATATAAATACTTTCTTTATCAGTGTTGGACTAGCATGTTTCTATCTCGAAGACTATATTTTCGTAAGTTATTTTATTGTTTGTTCACAAATGTATTGAAACAATCATATAGTTATTTGAAGATAAAATTTATTACTACAGTTATCATTGAGTATATAGTATATATGATTTTTATGTTGGTGATGTCGGTAACAATGTCAAAAGTTTTTATTGCAGTTTTGAACAGCTCGTGAAACTTATCGCAGGGAAGTCGGTAATGTAAGGAATCTGCAATATCATCAGTTGGTAAACTTAGGAAATCTGTGTCCAGTGACAGTTTCGGGGAGGCGATCAAAAATGCAATAAAGGGTACATCGGTAATCCTAACAAAGGGTCAAAAATTTTTATTGAAGTTTTGAACAGCTCGTAAAACTTACGACGCGGTCGGTAAAGTAGGTATCTACATTATCATCAGTTGGTATTATAGGAATCTGTGTGGTAAGTTTTGGGAGTCGATCAAAAATGCAATAAAAATTTTTGTGTCGGTAATGAAGGGTCAAAAATTTTTATTGAAGTTTTGGACGACTCTGTCAATACATCGCGGTCGATGTAGATCTCTGCATTACTACATCAGATGGTAATATAGAGATATCTGTGTCGGTAAGTTTTGGAGAGTCGTTCAAAATCTTTCAATAAAATTTTTTTCCTTAGCTACATCTTTTCCTTAGCTACATCCCTTAGCTACATCTTTTCGCTACATCTTAGCTACATCTTTTCAGCTTTCCTTAGCTACATCTCTTTTCCTTAGCTACATCTTTTCATAGCTACACATCTTTTCACTTAGCTACATCTTTTCCTTTCTTGCTACATCTTTTCATAGCT